>NC_143262.1:59592727-59895757 GCF_984573655.1 Nuphar pumila
CCAAAGTCAAGTTTTCACAGTTTTCCATGAAAACCAGTCTCTCAAGAAACTTCTAAGTTGGATTTCCAAAATCAAAGCTTTCTCTCGATTTTCCCTGGAAAATGTTATTTTCTTAAGATTTCCAAAAGAAGTTTCCAATTTTCCTCAAAGATCAAACTCAATTTCCAAGTGTTTCAAGGCCAAGATTCTCAGGATTTCAGTTTCCCAAGTTTCAATTATCCCTCTCCAAAGAATTTTCCAATGAATTTCAATCATTTTCCAAAGAAAGCTTTCAAAACTTGAAGCTTTTCCTGACAAGCATTTTTCCTTCAACTATTCATCTTTTCTCAAGAATTTCTTGCCATTTTCTCAAGATTTCCATCATTTTCCTAAGAAAATTCTCAAAATCTAAGTTTTCCTGAGAAGTGTTTCCCTTTTCAAATGTTCACCTTTTTCTCAAGAATCATTTCTATTTTCCCAGGATTTTCAACTATTCATGATTTTCCCACATCTTTATGAACTTTCTCGTGATTTCAAAACCCTTTTCATCAAAGTTTCCTGAGAAATTGACTTTCACCTTTTTCCTGAGAAATAGCTTTCAACTCCAAAGGTTTTCCAAGCATACATCATGCTTTCCAACTTACATTTTCCAAAATCTCATAGCACATGCCTGAATTCTTTGTGCATCTAGGATAGAACACGATTTTGATGATTTAACTAAGTCAAGCATAGTTTTGGTCCTTGGTTCGATTACCCCTGTTGAAGGTGGCAGGAACGGTCGAACCTCGTACCGACAGGTCGAGCCCCCATCCCATGGATTTTCCCGCAATTTTCAAAACGGAGGCGAGTATTTCAAAACAATTTCCAAAATCCGGTCAAGTTTGAAGCACGAAAGCATTTCCCTCCCTCTTTCTCTTCCGCAAGGAAGGGGAAGACGGGAAAAATTTCGCGACGACGACAACGTACCATTCATGTTCCCATTTGTGAATTTTCAGAAAAAAAAATGATGAATTAAATGATATTTACATGCTCATCCATTCTAATTTAAGAACTTGAAAATGTACTCTTCTCATTGATGATCTAACTATTACATTATGGTCATGAATTCTGAAGGAATGAAAAAATATCTAACTTGAGAAGAGGGAAAACTATAATCCTGTAAAACAAAGTTAGCATAAATACAAAGAGGGATGACAAACATCTCATTGGATCTAGAAGGCAAATAATAAAATGTGTTTAGAATGCCTATGAGGTGCATACATTCAATGGTAACATGTACATGACCATGTATGAGCAAGATTGATATCTGATATAAGTGTGTAATGTGAAATCATAGATGTAACAAATAGAAATGTATAAGATGCAGCAAATTATATACTATTGGGGATGCTTGGGGATGACTGGGATGATGCAACAAATGAGAAGTTTGAAGGAAATTGTAGGTGCCAGATGATACACATGCCAACGGATTCCATTGTTTCTTGGACACCTCATTTAGCTAGGCAAGAGGATAATAATCCTATATCATATCTACAAATTGGACTTCTTTTGCAAGGTTTACTAAGTAAAATACTCTTAAAATGACATAATCTGGATATAGGTGGACAACAAGTAGACTACAGTAGTGCGTGGCACTGCTGTAAACGCTATGGAGGAGTACGGCAAGGAGGCTGCTGTGTGGATAATAGAAGCAAATGGGAAAGGTTATAAGGGATACTATATATACATGCACAATGAAATATAGTAAAATTAGCAAAGCATCTGTTGAAGATCTCTGCTGAAGAAAATGCTACTACTAAGAATGCACTGACAAAGGGATTACTTCATGGCCCGGAAGAGAGGTGGTTAAAGAAAAAAAATTTGGTTATATCAGTAACAGTTGGTATGAAACCTTGTGTCCTTGACACTGGTATCCGGCCAACCCAGCCTGCTGTAATTGCGTAACACCTATGTAAGTATGGCTTTCTAGTTAATACTTACTGTAATTTGCCAATAAAGATTTATGTTTGGTCTTGACTTTGGTTGATAGGTCCAAGCAGACCTATTAATTGCAATATCATTCTATGTTAGTGTTGTTACAAAATGATGTAGGAACCAAAAGAAGGTTGACACTAGTATTGAGAAATATAAGAGTTGGTTTATGATTTTTTATTCACACTGGCATGGCCTTGATCTAACATTCTCCTAGAAAGCTGCTTCTACCTTGCCATTAATTTCTTGGAATGATTAGAACTTAATAAGACAGCAAATCGATTAGATTCGGCCAGACCTTGAGGTTGGATACATGCGAGTGCTTATTAAGAGAAAACTAAAAAAAAAAATTGGGGTCAGGCAAAACATAAGCAATGTTTATTTCATATATAGACAAATGATCCATGGAATATGTGGATCCAAGAAATGATAAGAAAATGTATCTGTAAAAGAATATGGTAATGACACACTAAAGAAATGATAATAAATATGTCATCCATGTTCAACTGTAAAAGAATATGGTAATGACACTAAAGAAATGATAATAAATATGTTATCCATGTTCATCTGTAAAAGAATATGGTAATGACACACTAAAAAAATGATAATAAATATGTTTTCCATGTTCAACTGTAAAAGAATATGATAATGACACACTAAAAAAAATGGCACAACCTTACCTTACCAAAGCCTTTCAGCAATAGGCAAACTTTATTCTTAAGCAATAACACCACCCACCAAGTTACAAAATGTATAGCTGAGTAATGTCCACCTGCTAATACCTCTAACCAATCCCAAAGTATATCCAGAAATTACAGATTTCCTGAAACCAACATTGAAGTTTTCCTGTGCAGAAGCTTCCTTCCCTGCCATCAACCCATCTCTGTAACCAATTGTATGGAATTGATTTTTGCCTCCTATTCTATTCCCTATCAAGTTCTGATTTTTCATCAATACCACCATCCCTACGCCCATCAAAAATTGAATCCTCACCCCAAAGAAGGTTGTCGTCACCTTCATTCACATAATTTTTTCTCAGAGTTAATGCTGCAATTACATCATTTTCAACCTTTCTGACAAAGGCAATATTGTGTCAGGAATTATCCTTTCCAGCTTAATCCCTGCATCCAGCACCCGGTTCATCAACCAACTCTCTATCAATAGAACAATATTACTAAAACCTGACTCAAACATTCCATGTTAATCAATTTCATAATCTTTCTCATGCTTCCTTATTAAAAGTGTCCAAAAACTGAAAAATAAATTCTGGTATGTTGTTTTCAGACATGGATTTGGAACAACAACCCACATGCTAAAAAAAAGAGCAGTATCATTCCTTCATTGATTGACAAGCAAAACAAAAATTACACAGAAGACAACATCGATATCTCCTTCTTTTCACTGTATAACCTGCAAAATTCAATCATCCCAAGTGCTTCCTCAGGAGATCTTAGAAAAAGAGTTAGCTTAATCTAGCTAAAAACTTATCAATAATGTCACCATTATGACACCCAACAAGTGACTTTAGTGAGTTCATAACAGAAAAAGACATTAGATGACCATCTGCGAGTGAATGGCATCTAAACACTGTCTTCCAATGCATATTACAAAAATGCCGAACAATGATTTGAATCGCCTGCTGTAAATACCTCTTTAGCCCAATAGCCAACTGCAAAGGGGTTTCTCACAATTTTCTAGGATCCATTGTTTTGAACGTTTCAAACTTAAGAGATCAATGACGAATTCCAATGAATGCTAAAGAAAAGGCATGAAGTATGGTCAGTGATGATAGAGGTTATGTACAGGGGGTGGGACGGTGATTGATGCCCTGCTGCAAGACTTAATAAAATTGGATTTTAAAACAAAGGAATAACCAAAATGATGCTATAGCCATAAAACTGAAGATGAAACCAGGTAAACCAAACATGGGGAATGCCATAAACGATCATCATCGAATGAGTAAAATAAGAGAAAGAAGCAAAGAGACAGAGGTAATTTCATAGATGATGCTGTAATGCAGGTAACAAAGATGAACGAGAAATATATATGGATGAAATGCTACGAATAAAATGAAAGGGTACAATCGGAATACACAGATGCTGAAACAAAGCTGATCTAACGCATGATGCAGTAATTTTAAACATGAATGCAACATATAACATGAATGGCCTATGTTGACAAGCAAAATGCCCAATGATTTCTAATGAACAAATACACAAATGTTGGATCAGATGGCAATCTAAAGCAGGATACAAAGAGCTCCGATGAGACTCGATTGACATTGCTGATGCAGTTATCAAGTGGAATTATAAGAAGTAAATCTCAAAAAAAAAAGGAGAAATAATACATACCATAATCCATATGAAAATACATCGAATCTAAATAATGTACATCGAAGAATAAATTATAAAACCGGAAGAGAATGTTGGAACACGACTTGTTCCATTTGATTTTGCACATTGGTGGTCTGACATTGCTATGATCAAAGCAGTACAACGAGAAGTGCTCTTAATGGGGCAACGAATAGGAAAAATAAAAATAAAATATAAATATCAGAAATTAGAAAGAAGACGGGGCTTACCGTGGCCAACTGAGAAAGGGAAACCTCTTGTTTTCTTGATGAATCTCTTCACCGATTATGTGATTTTACGAAGAATCTGGTTTGCAGATGAATATGGTTGGTTTTTTTATGCTTTATGCGACCTCCTTCCTCTTGATGTTGCAGGGTTTTTGAAGGATGTAGGAAAAGAATGACGTTTTATTATGGGACTCCTCTGGTTGTTGAGATGATTGATCGGCTGACGCCGATGAGGAGGGTGAAACGAAGAAGATGGGAAGAAGAAAGAGGCAGAAAAAGGGTAATGGTGGGGTGAAGACGGGTGAGGGAAAGGAGGCCTTTCGTGCCCCTTTTAAAGATGGAGAAGAAGGATCTGGAGGTTTTGAAGTTGTTAGAGATGAGTGGAGGAGGAAGAGGGCATGCGATGGAGGGGAGTCCGAGAGTGTGCCAGGGAAAGAGAAGGTTTTCGAAAGAATGAGAGAAATCGCGCGCGAGAGAGAGAGAGGGCTGCCCATTTTGGGGTTTTTCTCTCCCTTTCTTTTCTTTTTCAAATACCCCCTCTGATTTTATCGGATTTTCTAAAATAAAGATTTTTTCAAAAAGGTGGTTTTTTAGAGTTTTATTATTTTTTTCTTTTTGATTTTCCTATCTTTTTTGTTCTTTTCTTGAGATTTCGATTTTTTTTATCTTTTTCTTTGAAATTTTCTACATTTTTTTTGAATTTTTAAGAATAAAAATTCTAGAACTAGGGAAAATGAGAGATTAAACTATTTTCGGATTTTTTTGAGAAATATTTACAAAAGAGGGGTTTTCTGAGAATTTTAACGTTGCTCTTTTGGAAAATCCTTCAGAAAATGGGTTAGAAATGAAAATTGGGTCTGGTTTCCAACAAATCCGAGAAATGAATGAAAATTTTATAAAAAATTGACCTGATTATTCAAAAGATGGACCTAGGGGCAAAGAAGGAATTTTTGGATTTCTTTGGAAAATTTGGGGTGTTCACACTGGACCTCTCTCATTAAACTCATCTCTCATTAAAAACTTAGGGTTTCAATTTTTATTGGACCCTAAGTCATTACACAAAAAGGGGAACATACGTTGAATGCTCTCTCTCTCTCTCTCATTCTCTTGTTCTCCCTTCAGCTAAACCTTGAAGCAGCTCCAGCTTGCTTCCTTCAACCTCTAAGGGACGCCCCAGCCACCTCCAACCTTCAGCCATTGCCTGCACCACGGTTCAGCCACCAGCTTTACAGCACCTCCAAGGCAACTGCCCTTCCAGCAGCCTCCAACCTCCATTGCTTCAACTTGCTACCTTCAAGCACTAGTTGCAACCCTCTCTTCAACATCCTCAATAGCAACTGTCGTTGCCCTTGCTTGAAGCAACTCATTCCAGCCTTGAAGTGCTCCATCGATCCCAGCCACCATCGTCCTCTTTCCATTGTCGCCACTACTCCATTATCCGCAGCCAAATCCTCCAAGGAATATCAAGGAAGAAGATTTTTATTTTCTTTTATTTCAATTCAATATAATATTGGATGTAATAATTTGGAATAAGAGTTACTTTTCAGCTTAAAATAGGATTGCATTGCATATAGCTTAATTTCTGCAATTTCCAATATATGATGTATGATGCATGTGTATATTTTCCAAAATCACTATGGTTGACGCGAATGACACATGCACAAGCTCTTAGGGAGTTCATGAATTTGGTGGGATTCATATTTATGGCCATAGTCAGAATACAAATAAAACCAAGATTTATGATCTTCGTATTAGCCACATTTAGCCTACACTCTTAGGCTAACTTCAAAAATGCATTGCATTTCTCAAAAATTCAAAAGGATTTCCAATTCTTCAAAGAATTATCTTTTAAATTCATATCCATTCATTCCATTTGCATCATTTTCAAACTCATTTCCCAATTCCATTTCAGAAAAATCAATTTTCCCAAAATTTCCAAGTCTTTCTCAAGATTTGATTTTGTCAGAATTCTGAATTTTCAAATGAGATTTCAAAGTATTTCCCAAGTTCAAAATCTTGATTTCCAAAGGTTTCCACATTCTCAATTTCATTTTCAAATCCCAAAATCGATTTTCTTAAAAACTTTGAATTATTTTTTAAATTGATTTTTCTAGAATTCTCAAATCCTATTCAGAAATCGATTTTCTTAGAAAAAGCTATTCCAATCTCAAAAATCGATTTTCTCAAAGTTCCCATTTTCCTGAGAATCCATTTTCCATTTCAAAAACCATTTTCCAATGAACTTCCTGATTTTCTCACGATTCTCAAATCCATTTCCTCAGAAAAGCAATCCAAATCTCAAAATCAATTTTTCCAAAGTTCAAGTTTTCCTGAGAATTCATTTTCCAATACAAAATCTGATTTCCAATGAAATTCAATGATTTTCTCAGGAATTCCAGTTTCAAGCACTTTTCCAATCATTTTTCAAGTACATCTCAATTTTCCAAAGCAAACATCATATGTCTCAAACTTACATTTTTTTCAAAATTCTATAGCACATGCCTGATTTTCTGTGCTTTCTAGGAAAATAGAGCATAATTTAGATAATTAAACTTAGTCAAAGCACATATTTGATCCTTGGTTCAATTACCCCTGGTAAAGGCGTCAGAAACGGTTGAACCTCGTACCGACAGGCGGATCCCATTCCACAGAATTTTCTCGCAAATTTTCAAAAACGAAGGCGAGTAATTTTCAAAACCAATTTTCAAAACTTTGGTCGAGTTTGACTCACAGAATCGTTCTTCTCTCTCTCTCTCGCAGAGGGAGAGGGAAAATTTTATGATGATAATAGGTTTGGCGACCGTGATGGGACTTGTCTTTGTCTGATCAACTGTGTACTTTGACTTAGCTCAATTATCAAAATCGTGTTCTATGGAATGTCAGCTTTATTTTTTGATATCATGTGAACCTAGGAGCCTAGACTTGAACCCAGCTGACATAAATTGCATGTAGACTAGGCATGGTTTGGTAGGACCAATTGAGGAGAACTATTCATGCTCACTTAGACTTAGGTTTGAAATACAACACTCCTTAATCTAGGATTTGTATGAAAATAATGTTTGCTTCTTCAAGATTTTCAAAATTCTATCTCTTTAGGACTTAAAGCCTTCTGTTTGCTTGCATGTGATCATTTTTTAAAAACTACCCCACCTATGTCTACCTGGTCTTCACGTTGCTGGGCTTTCTTTCAGAACCATAGTTCGGGGATAAAGCCTCACAACTGGGCCACTTATTTGGGCTAACGCCCCCCTACCACGTACCAAGGGCCATAGTCCAACGTATATTGACAAGTGCTCAAGGATGTTGGAAAAACACAAGCCTAAAACCGGAGTTGAATTTCTATGCCACGTACTTCGAGTCTCGGCTTGAGTATATTGGCATAACTGGATTAGACACAAATGATCTGAGCCTAGAGTCAGGATTAGGATCCTAAAGTGCTGAGAAACTATGTTTTGATGACACTTAATATGATATACTGCCATATATGCTTTAATATGATATGATGATATGCCTTCATGAAAAATGTTATATTATGACTAGATATGATTTGTCATGTATTTAACGAGTATTTGATGCAAGGTTATTTCACTTAAAAAGAATGAAGACAACCTACTCAAGTACAAATTTTTGATGGAATCATACTCTCTGAAGAAAAAGCTTGATGGGTCATACATTCTTAAAGATCATCCAAGGAGATCGGCTACTTCAAGATGAAGACTTTTTTTCTTTAGAGTCATATGTAACAGAACCTTCAGAAACATGCATATTGCATATTTCATATTACATGCTTTATCATACAAGCCATCTATTTTACAAAAAGATATGTTTTCATAAAAGGATACGATATTTCAAAAAGCATGTTTTTGGAAACAAATCATTGTACTTTCTTACAAGCATTTATGAAAAAGGTATTTTGACAAGATATAATAGCTCATGATTTCAAAAGCATTAATTGTACCTTCTAGCATGCATTTATGAAAAAGACAACTTGAAAAGAAATAAAAGCTAATGATTTCAACTATGAAAGAAAAAGACAAAATGAATTTAATCAAAATACAAAATCATCTATCTTGAATTGACAAAACAAATATTATTTTATATACAAAACAAATGTGTTTGGAAAAGACTTTATTTACTTTATTCACTTAAGAATGTCGACTTACTTAAAGTCATCATTCTTTCTGTAAGCATTAAAAGTCACCTCAAAAGCATTTGAGAAATGACTATTTATTTAATAATAAAATCCACACTCAAGAATGTCAACTTACTTAAAGTCATCATTCTTTCTGTGAACATTAAATGACACCTCAAAAAGGATTTGAGAAATGACCATTTTTTAATAAAGTACTTAACAAAGAATTTATTGTACTTACATACATTTAAACCAAAGAAGTGACAATTTGTAAGAAAAATACTAATATACTACAAATCATTAAATTGAGTAAACACAAAACAACATGATAACATACACTCCAACGTTCAATGTACTACAAATCATTTATTATGAGAATAGACCTTTTACAAATTATATCTTAAATAAAAAACAACAACGAATAGTGTACCCCAAATGTTACACTTTTGAAAATAAGATTTTTTATAGTACACACACAGAGTTGCTTTTGAAATGACCCAACACCTCATATCCCAAAGGACAATCATTTAAAAAAGGCAACGACTATTTTCTTGAGGCCATATAAACATAAACAAAATAGTATTTTCACAAGACACATGTGAGCTTACAAAGAGCAAAATTCCTATTCAATATTCGAAAAAGAGAGCCTAAAAAAAGAAAGAGAAAAGAAAGAGAAAAAGTCAAGAATAACTCTTTGACAAAGAGAATCATCTGAGTGAAAAAAAAAGAACATTCTGAGAATCTTCATTCGTGCATTCATATCATTCTGAAGGTTCTATAGGAAATATTGTAACTTTCTATTTTCTGTTGTATCCCTTCTCTATTGAGAGAAATGGACCTCTGTGAAAGAGGGTGTTTCCCTTCTCTGTTGAGAGAAGTAGACCTCTATGAAAGAGGGTGTTTCCCTTCTCTGTTGAGAGAAGTAGACCTCTGGAAAATAGGGTGTTTCCCTTCTCTGTTGAGAGAAGTAGACCTCTGGGAAATAGAGTGTTTCCCTTCTCTGTTGAGAGAAGTAGACCTCTGAGGAAGATGGTGTTGTACTATTTATCCAGTAACTCGGATTTTATAGTGAAAGGCTCAAGTGTTTTGCTTGGGGACTGGATGTAGGTTAGTAACTCGACCGAACTAGTATAAATCTTGTGTTTTCTGTGTTGTGCCTTATTGCCTTTAAATTTTATATTATCGATCTATTTCATATTTCACTATTCACCCTCCCTCTAGTGAAATTTCATTTGGTATCAGAGCAGGTTTGCTGGTTTCGACATAACAAGTCTTCCAGCACAAATGACATCAACCTCTTATGCTCGTGACATTGAAGGACAACACGCATCTCACCCTCCTTTCTTCAACGGCTCCAACTATGAATATTGGAAATGTAGGATGGCTATATTTCTAAAGTCTATAGATTTTGTTGTATGGAAAATTGTTGAACATCCATACACATCTCCATCCTCAGACTATAGCTTATGGTCTGATGAAGAAAAGAAGATGGCCAATCTAAATGCAAAGGCTATGAATGTTTTGTATTGTGCCATTGATCAAAATGAATTTAACAGAATATCTATTTGTGAATCTGCTTATGATATTTGACATTCTTTGGAGGTTATTCATGAAAAAACCAACAAAGTGAAAGAAGCCAAGATCTCATCTGTGGTTCGAAAATATGAGTTGTTCAAAATGAACAAAGATAAACCCATCACAGAAATGTTTACAAGATTCACCAACATCACCAACGACCTTAAATCTCTGGGAGAAACCTATTCCCAGACAGATAAGGTGAAGAAAATCTTGAGATCTCTCACAACTGACTGGGAGAAAAAGACAATAGCTATTGAAAAAGCTCAAGATTTATCCAAGCTTACACTAGATGACATAATAGGCAATCTTATGGCCTATGAAGTCCATATGAAAGAAAGAAGGGAAGAGGAACAACCTACAAAGAAAACTCTAGCCTTCCCAGTCCTTTCTGAGAATGAGGACTCAGAAAAAAAATCTGAAATTGCGCTGCTTACTCGAAAATTTCAGCGCTTCATGAGAAAGAACAAACTATTAAATAAACACAAGAAAAAGAAAGATTCTAAGGAAGATTCTATGTGCTATCAATGTAATAAGCCAGGTCACATGAGACGTGACTGTCCTCTTCTAAAAAGGAAATCCAAAATCAAGGAACCAAAGAAAAAGATCTTCAAGAATAAGGCTCTGCATGCTCAATGGGATGATTCAGAACCATCCACAAGTGAAGAGTCAAGTGATGATGAAGCCGAAACCGCCAACATGTGCTTCATGGCAGAAAGCTCTGTAGGTGAATCCTTTGATTTTTCTTTCGAAGAACTTCAAAATGTTTTTCAAGAACTTTTTGAAGAATCAAGAAAAACGATTCTCAAAAACAAAAGTTTGAAATCTGAAAATCTAGAGCTTCTCTAGAAAAATGAAGAACTCAGTATTGAAATTTCTGAGTTAAAAAAGAAAATTTTTATTCTTACTTCTGAAATCAGTTCTACTAATTCCAAGACAAAAAATCTTTAAATAGAAATTTCAGAATTAAAAAGCAAAACTGAAAACCTTATGAAAATGGTTTTCAAGTCCACCAAAGGGAAAAAGAACCTGGATAAACTCCTATCCTCTCAAAAATTCTCTTTTTACAAGAATGGTATTGGTTACTCTCAAATAAATAAACCTTCTTGTATAAATAAAAAGACTGTTTTTGTCAAAGGTTCTGCTGAACCTAAGCAGGAGTATTACAACTTTCATACTATGTACTCCTCTAAATTTATAGACAAACCCAAATCAAAATGGATATAGGTTCCAAAGTCTAACAAAAAGGGACCCGATTGGGTACCAAAAAGAAGTTTTACTTGATGTTTTGCAGGCTCTAAAGAAGAAGAACATATGGATACTAGACAGTGGATGTTCAAAACATATGACAGAACATCCAGATCTTTTTGATGTTCTTCATCATAAAAAATGAGGAATCGTCACCTTTGGAGATAACAACAAAGGATTGATAATTGGTATTGGCAATATTAGTAATATCGACAAACCTCTTATCAAAGATGTTCTCCTTGTTAAATGTTTAAAACATAACCTCTTAAGCATAAGTCAAATGTGTGACACAGGTTATAATATTAGTTTTAAACATGATGCATGCCTCATAGCAGACACCAACGAAAATATTATTTTAAAAGGTATAAGAAAAAATAATATATATGAATTATACCTAGAGAATATTACTGAACATTGTCTTATGGCTAATAATGACTCTCAAAATTTATGGCACATGAGAATGGGTCATGTTAATTCTAAATATATGTCTAAATTAGCTAAGAACAACTTGGTACGTGGGTTACCTAAAATATCATTTAAAAAGGAATATTTTTGTGATGCATGTCAATTAGGAAAATTGTCAAAATCATCTTTCAAATCAAAAAATATTGTTTCAAGTAAAAGACCTTTGGAGCTTCTCCACCTGGATCTTTTTGGTCCTTCTAGGGTAGCTAGTCTTAATCATAATAAATATGCTTTTGTCATTGTAGATGATTACTCAAGATTTACTTGGGTAATATTTTTGAAAAACAAAAGTGATACATTTTATGAATTTGAAATTTTATGTAAAAAGTTACAAAATGAAAAATCTTCTACTATTATCAAAATTCGTGGTGACCATGAAGGAGACTTTGACAATGATATTTTTTTAAATTTTTGTAACTTGCATGGTATTTCACATAACTTTGCCTTTGCTAGAGCTGCACCTCAAAATGGTGTAGTAGAAAAAAAGAATAGAACCCTTCAGGAATCTGCTAGAACTATGCTCCAACATAATAATCTTGCTAAATATTTTTGGGCAGAAGCTGTTAATACTGCATGCTATATTTCAAATAGAGTTCTTATCAGGTCCTTATTAAATAAAACTCCTTATGAATTATTCTATGATAGAACTCCAAGGATAGACTATTTTAAAGTCTTTGGGTGTAAATGCTTTATCCTTAACACAAAAGATAGCCTTGATAAATTTGATGCTAAATCTGTTGAAGGCATATTCTTAGGATATTCAAGTCATAGTAAAGCATACCGAGTTTTTCATAAGAGCTCAAATACTATTGAAGAATCTATGCGTGTCAGTTTTTGTGAATCTATTGATAAATCTGTTCATAAGCAGACTAACGATGATGATGTTGAAAGTACAAATTTCTTCTTAGATAACACAGCTATACCCAATGAAGATGATCCTCAAAGAACATTTGCTGAAATCAGAGATCATCCTCAAAAGAAGATTTTGGGAGACCTGACCAAGGGGGTTCAAACTAGAGCTCAACTGGAACGGATTGCAAACATGACATTGATTTCTCAACTTGAACCAAAGAAGATTGATGAAGCCATCATTGATGAGTTCTGGATGCTAGCTATGACTGAAGAACTGAATCAGTTCCAAAGAAATGATGTTTGGGATCTTGTACAAAGACCTAAAGATCATCAAATTATTGGAACAAGATGGATCTTCATAAACAAGCTGAACAAAAAAGGTAATGTTATAAGAAACAAGGCAAGGCTAGTGGCTCAAGGATACAACCAGGAGAAAGGTATTGATTTTGATGAAACATTTGCTCCTGTTGCTAGACTTGAATCTATAAGAATGCTTTTAGCATATGCAAGCTATATGGATTTCAAACTATATCAAATGGATGTTAAAAGTGCTTTTTTAAATGGTTTTATAAATGAAGAAGTTTATGTAAAACAACCTCCAGGTTTTGAAAATGAACAATTTCTGGATCATGTCTTTAAACTAAAACGTGCTCTATATGGTTTAAAACAAGCACCTCGTGCTTGGTATGACAGACTTAAAACTTTTTTATTAAAGACCGGATTTTCTGTAGGCAAGGCAGATTCAACATTATTTGTAAAAATAGTGAATGATCATACCCTAATCGTTCAAATATATGTGGACGATATCATCTTTGGATCTACTAACAACAGTCTTTGTGAAGATTTTTCTAAGTCCATGCAGAATGAATTCAAAATGAGTATGATGGGAGAACTCACCTACTTTCTTGGACTGCATATTAAGCAAACCAAAGATGGAGTCTTCATCAATCAGTCTAAATATGCTCATGAACTTATGAAGAGGTTCAACATGAACTCAACTGCTTTAAAGAATACTCATATGAGCACAACTACTGTATTGGACAGAGATGAAAATGGTAAGACTGTGGATACAAAGTTATACAAAAGTATGATAGGATCACTACTTTATTTAACTGCTAGCCGTTCAGATATCATGTTCAGTGTTTGCTTGTGTGCTAGATTTCAGTCAAATCCAAAAGAATCACATCTTAAAGTTGTAAAAAGAATAATGAGATATCTAAAAGGCACAGTTGATTTTGGGTTATTTTATTCAAAATCATCTACATTTGATTTAATCTCATACAGTGATGCTGACTTCGCTGAAAGTAAATCTGACAAAAAATGCACAAGTGGAACATGTCATATGCTAGGGCACTCACTAGTTTCATGGTTCAGTAAGAAAGAAAATTGTGTATCATTATCAACTACTGAAGCTGAATACATAGTTGCAAGCCTAGCATGTACACAGATCATCTGGATGAAACAGACTTTAAAAGATTTTGATTTAAAATTTGAAAATACAACTATTTTCTGTGATAATACTAGTGCTATAAACTTATCTAAAAATCCTATTTTACACTCACGAACTAAACACATTCAAATTAGACACCACTTTTTAAGAGAACAAGTCCTAAATAATATAATCAAATTGGAATTTATACCCACAAATAAACAATTAGCAGACATCTTCACTAAACCTCTAAAAAATAAAGACTTTATAAGAATTAGAAGAGAGTTAGGAATATGTAAATTAAGTGATTTATAAATTTAATCCATATGACAAATTGATATAGTAAAATTAGTCTACACGAGTTCACCTTTAATATAATTTTACTACAAACTCTACTTGACAAAATTTATCTTAACCAAAGCTTAACAATTAAAGAATGTTAAAAACACTTTATGTCAAATCATTTTTGTCTTCTTACATTCATTTACTAATTGCTTTTTAGACTATCATCAAAATCGAGTGTTTATATTTTTATTTAATCTTGTCATGTTTTGTCTTTATTCCCTTTTACCACATTTTTCAAAGTTAATGCTTTATGTCATATATCATATCTCTCAAAGTACATTCAACTCTATGACCAATTACCTTTTACACCTCTCTGTAAAAACCCATACAAAATCTCATTCTCGACAAAAATGTCTTTCCTCTTATATTTTTTATTAAGTGTCATTTTCATTGGTCCCATCCTTCTCGTTTTTCTCTCTCTCTAATCTACGAAATCTGAATCCACCTTTTTGTCATCTCAAAACCACGGATTTGGTCCCTTGACAAGATTTGAAAACCTCATTTTTTATTCTCTAAAACTGTGAACTTTTTTCATATCGAGTTTCTTAAAAACTATGTTTTTCAAATAAATTTTAATTCTAGACAATCATGACATTACTTTATGTCATTCATCTCATATCAATTATCAATTATTTTTTGTCTTCTTCTCCATTCATATCCTATTCGAAAATCCATGTATGACGTCACCTTTTCTTTATGTCTACTCTTGCTCCTTCCACGCCTATTCATATTTTTTATTACACACTACTTCCAATAAGCACTCCATACTCAAACTATGACATATTTCACTTTACGATGGACCTTCCTATATTAAAATTTCCTTTTATAGAAAAATAATTTTTGAAACTATGTTCTTCTTGTCATCTTTCCTAATATAATATACTCTCATCAACACTATCTTCCAAAGAATGATTTGATCTATCATTCACAAGAGTCTTAAGCTACAACTCACGAGTTCTTAATTCAACCAAAATCTAAATTTCACTCACTTCAATTGTCATTCACTTGCTATCATAATAATTTTCATCCCTCTATTTAATGAAATGATTCATTCCTCACCAATTCATTCGAAAATTTCTATCATCCTACAAGCTCTTACTCTCTCCAATTTCTCATTTTCTTCAAGCCCTTGTTCTCTCAAATTACTTGCAATGGCATCCTCTTCAAGAACCTCTGATGTCAACATGATTGCGGTAGCCGAATTGAGATATCCTGATCTCATTCACCACTTCAACTCCATTAACTCTCTGCCGATCCAAACTGGTAAGCTTGTCCACTTTGAGGCATTCCTTTCATTTGACTTAGAAACCTCCCTTCAAGATTTTGTTTACATATTAGGATCATCCAACTCTATGTCCATTTATCCTCAGCTAATCAAAATTTTATACACCAACCTTTCGGTCAACCATGACCAGTCAACTATCACATCCATGGTTCATGGAAAAATCATTTCTTTCGACATTCCTCTGTTAGGCAGTATTCTTAACATCTCTTCTTATGGCATCGAACTCCCCAACATAGTACCTATAGATTGGACCATGTTCAAGAAAGTCCTCCACTCCACTCGTTCAACCCACTTCTCGTGGCATACAAGCAATTTGAAACCTCATGCTCTGCTGTTGTCACAAATCCTCTCTTCCAATGTCTTCCCTAAAAACCCATCCAAGGGATTCGTGGCAAACAAAATCTCTCTTATTCTCTATGCCATTTTCTGTAATTTTCCCATAAACTGGTCCAGTATCATCTTCAATAACATGATTAATTTTCGTTCCTTCCGCTCTCTTCCATTCGGGTATTTCATCACCCATATTCTTCAGTATTTCCAATTGCCACTTCAAAATGATGGTGTCTCCTATTCCATTCATTCCTTTGATGACTCCTACTTCCCTAAAGAAGGGTCCCCTCAACACTATTCTGACGACAAAGGCCATGGTGAATCAGATCCAGTAACAAATTCTGAACTAGACATCTTCTCAGCAATTGTCGACATCCAGAATACTCACGATCTCCTTCTGAAGAACCAAGCTTCTCTGCACCAAGCCTTTGAATCTTTGAAGATCGGCCAAGATAATTTACTGCGGAAGTTTAACCCCATATCCGATTCAGAATAAACTTTTTATTTGGTCTGTAATAACTCTTTTTATACTTTGATCCCCTCCTTTTTGTCTATGACAAAGGGGGAGAAAAACCTGTCTCCTTTGTTAAAGAAAAGTACTCTGATTCTCCCTTGTTGGAGAAAAATACTCTGATCCATACCTTAAACTTAAAACTTTTATGTTTTATGCATTTCTATGATATCATTATTATTATGCATATAGCTTTTTAACAAGGGGAGCATATTTTGTCATCATAAAAAAGGAGGAGAATGTTGAGAAACTATGTTTTGAGGACACTTAATATGATATATTGTCATATATGCTTTAATATGATATGATGATATGCCTTCATGAAAAATGTTATATTATGACTAGATATGATTTGTCATGTATTTAACGAGTATTTGATGCAAGGTTATTTCACCTAAAAAGAATGGAGACAACCTGCTCAAGTACAAATTTTTGATGGAATCATACTCTCTGAAGAAAAAGCTTGATGGGATATACATTCTTAAAGATCATCCAAGGAGATCGACTACCTCAAGATGAAGACTTTTTTTCTTTAGAGTCATATGTAACAGAACCTTCAGAAGCATGCATATTGCATATTTCATATTACATGCTTTATCATACAAGTCATCTATTTTACAAAAATATATGTTTTCATAAAAGGATACAATATTTCAAAAAACACCTTTTTGAAAACAAATCATTGTACTTTCTTACAAGCATTTATAAAAAAGGTATTTTGACAAGATATAATAGCTCATGATTTCAAAAGCATTAATTGTACCTTCTAACATGCATTTATGAAAAAGACAACTTGAAAAGAAATAAAAGCTAATGATTTCAACTATGAAAGAAAAAGACAAAATGAATTTAATCAAAATACAAAATCGTCTATCTTGAATTGACAAAACAAATATTATTTTATATACAAAACAATTGTGTTTGGAAAAGACTTTATTTACTTTATTCACTTAAGAATGTCGACTTACTTAAAGTCATCATTCTTTCTGTAAGCATTAAAAGCCACCTCAAAAGCATTTAAGAAATGACTATTTATTTAATAATAAAATCCACACTCAAGAATGTCAACTTACTTAAAGTCATCATTCTTTCTGTGAACATTAAATGACACCTCAAAGGATTTGAGAAATGACCATTTTTAAATAAAGTACTCAACAAAGCATTTATTGTACTTACATACATTTAAACCAAAGAAGTGATGATTTGTAAGAAAAATACTAATATACTATAAATCATTAAATTGAGTAAAGACAAAACAACATGATAACATACACTCCAACGTTCAATGTACTACAAATCATTTATTATGAGAATAGACCTTTTACAAATTATATCTTAAATAAAAAGCAACAACGAATAGTGTACCCAAATGTTACACTTTTGGAAAAAAGATTTTTTATAGTACACACACATAGTTGTTTTTGAAATGACCCAACACCTCATATCCCAAAAGGACAATCATTTAAAAAAGGCAACAACTATTTTCTTGAGGCTATATAAACACAAACACAATAGTATTTTCACAAGATACATGTGAGCTTACAAAGAGAAAACATCCTATTCAATATTCGAAAAAAAGAGCCTAGAAAAAGAAAGAGAAAAAGTCAAGAATAGCTCTTTGACAAAGATAATCATCTGAGTAAAAAGAAAAGAACATTCTGAGAATCTTCATTCGTGCATTCATATCATTCTGAAGGTTCTATAGGAAGTATTGTAACTTTCTATTTTCTGTTGTATCGCTTCTCTGTTGAGAGAAGTAGGCCTCTGTGAAAGACGATGTTTCCCTTCTCTGTTGAGAGAAGTAGACCTCTGTGAAAGAGGGTGTTTCCCTTCTCTGTTGAGAGAAGTAGACCTCTGGGAAAGAGGGTGTTTCCCTTCTTTGTTGAGAGAAGTAGACCTCTGAGGAATAGGGTGTTGTACTATTTATCCGGTAACTCGGATTTTATAGTGAAAGGCTCAAGTGTTTTGCTTGGGGACTAGATGTAGGTCAGTAACTCGACTGAACCAATATAAATCTTGTGTTTTCTGTGTTGTGCCTTATTGCATTTAAATTTTATATTATCGATCTATTTCATATTTCACTATTCACCCCCCCCCCCTCTAGTGGAATTTCATAAAGCTCTTTCAAAACTGATGCATTTAGAGTCAGCTTCTTAGGGAATGTTGTATGTGCATAATTGTTTGTGCAAAATGTGATTGAATGCCTTCTTTTAATTCTCATTTCCCTTCTATTTGCCTTTTATATCATTTTCCAAATTTCGTCTATTTTTCCAACAATTTTATCAAAACCCTGAACGATTTTCAAAACCTCATATTTTTCCTCAAAAAGTCTAGGCAATTTCCCTTTTCCTACCTTTCCTCTGGATTTCAAATTTTTAGCCTTATTTTGATCCTACCTACAATTTTTTTAAATGTTCAAATTTTGTCTTCCAAATTCTATTCAAAATTTTCATCTCTTTCATAATCCTCAATATCTCCTTTATCATTTACCTTTCTCCCAAAAATCCTTCAATCTAAACCATCCCTTTGTCGTACAAAGAATTTTAGCATTGTGGAGTGATTCAGACCAGATCCAGAAAGAAAACAGCGTCGCCTCACTACCCTAGCAGTAGCAGCGAGCAAGAGATGGATTCTTCGCGATCTGTCAGGAACCAGAACCAACAAGTCAATGATGATATTGATCCACAAATATACTCATTATTTCAGAAAATGATGAGTAAGATGATGATTGAACAAGAAGAAGCCAGTTCAGGAAAAACCAAGAAAAAGGCTAAGGGCCGCACAGTCAAGAAGCAGATGAAAATATCCAAGAAGCACATTCAACATGAAGATACTTCTGATGAAGCCGAGTCAGGGGATGACATCGATGAAGAGTGTGAGGCTCAGCAAGCTTTTCAAAAGATGACTCAGGGGCAGGGGTCAGTCATTAAATTCAAGGATCAATCTGTCAATGATTCTGACCAACCACAACTTAGAGACGTGGTTAAAATGGTCAAAGATCTGCAGGTCCACGATAAGGGCAAGAAGGTCTTCACAAGTGAGGATTTCTACGATGGTCTGGAAAGGGATGACAGCCTAGAAGATCTCCCCAACAAATTTGTCAAATTTAATGGGACTGACAATCCCAAGGCTCACCTAGATATGTTCTTTGCAGAATGCAATAGATTAAAGAAAGACAATTGTGCTTTGTTTAGATGTTTTCCTCGCAGTCTGGAGGGAACAACTGCAAAATGGTATTCAGAACACATCAATCCTATTGAGTTGAAGGAATTCGATAAGGTGGTCAATCTTTTTATTGAGCGATTTTTGTTCAACACAGAGGTGCTACCAACCCTGACTCACCTCTACAATCTGAAGCAGAAGGACACTGAAAATGCCAGAGACTTTATCCACAGATGGAGATCCACTTGTAATCAAATGAAGGATCCGATATCAGAAGGGCATGCATTGTTGGTCATCCTGAATAATTTCTCTCAACCTTTTAGAGGCCTGGTCTCTACTTCCCTAGCACGATCTTTCATCGAATTGATAGAACGAGCCGAATGGCTCAAAATGGGGATAGAAAATGATGTGTATAAAAGCCTCATGCTCCCAAAGACCAATCCAGATGCCAAGAAGAAGTCAAACTTCACCTTCTTTGCAAATGTCATCGGCAACAGCAAGGGCAAAAGCAAAAGGGATGGCAGAAAGAACCACACCGGCAGATCATGGAACCTAAATCCCAGCAGAGATGATCACACAAGTCGAGAGGACAAAATCAGCAGGCAGAATGACAACCCTCCCTCAAGCATCCAACTAGAATTAAAGCCCCAGGGGAGACCAAAGCATGACGGTTGGGGATACGACCACAATTTTACTCCCTTAGAACAGTCGCTCGAGCAAATTCTGGAATATAGGATAACCAAAGGGATGGTTAAACTCCCCAAGATAGCGGATCCTCCTATGACAATGGGAAGGTTTAAAGATCAGTTCTGCAAGTTTCATCGGGCAATGGGTCACGACACTGAGCATTGTTTCGTCTTCAAGAATATCATTCAAGATTGCATTGATAAGAATCTCCTCGTTGAAGATGAAAAGGAGGGATAGTCTTCTTGACTGAACTCTTTCCTCAATCATTCAAGAAGCTGACAACGCTAGCATCTTTTGAAGGGATAATGCAATCCCATTTATCTTTCCTTGATTTGTCATCTTTCCTTTAATGCATTAATAAAATTATCAATTTTTCTCATAAGCTTGTTTTTCTTCTCTGCAAAACATCTCTTATAAGGAATGACCTCTCTTAGGGTGTCTCTCTAATCAATCCAGAAGCCAGTCGCTTTGTCAATTATCTTCCTTTTATCCAAATTTCTTTCCCCTATTATACTGGGGCATTATTTTGAAAATTGTCTTCAAAACATCTTGTATGCAGGCAGAATCAAACAAATCTCTCATTTTGCACACATGTGCATCCATTTACATCATTTTGTATTCATTTGCATACATTTTCATTCATTTGCATTTGCATGCACTCATTCACATTCATTTACATTCATTTACATCAAATTCATTCCCCTTCAGGTTAAGGGATAAACCTGAACTACCCATTCAGGATAAGGGATAATCTTGAGACCCCAGCAATCGTTCTCGTCACAATTCCCAAATACTTTAAGAGTGTTGGTTTCTTTCAAAAATTCAAGTCTCAATTTAAAAACAAGGTACATTTTCAAAATCCAGTGCTTGAACTGGTATATCTCCAAAATCCAATGTTTGAACTGGTATATTTTCGAAATCCAATGCTCAAACTGGTACATTTTCAAAACCCAGTACTCGAACTAGTATATTTTCAAAATCCATTGTCTATGTTGACATATTTTTAAAATCTAGTATTCATACTGGTGTTCTTTCAAAATTGAACACTCGTGTTAGTGTCTCACTGGTTGGCCGTGTCAGTCGACCTCTTAGGTTCAGTCTTTGTGCTAATCATTCATCAAAATTCAAGCTCTATACCAAATTCGGTCCTCAGACCACCCAATTTTTGATTTCGACCTTTGGGTCACCCAATTTCCAAGTTCCCAATTTCGACCTTCGGGTCACTCAATTCTCAATTTCAACCTTCAAGTCATCCAATTTCCAATTTTGACCTTCAGGTCAATCAATTTCCAATTTCGACCTTCAGGTCAACCAATTTCCAATTTCGACCTTTGGGTCACCCAATTCTCTATTTCAACCTTCGGGTCACTCAATTTCCAATTTCGACCTTCGGGTCATTCAAATTCTCAACTTCGACCCTTCGGGTCATTCAATTCCTCAAATTTTGATCTTTGATTTCCCATTTCGGCCCTTTGTGTCATTCGGTTCCCAATTTTGACCTTTGCGTCATTTAATTCTCAATTTCAACCTTCAGGTCATTTGATTTTGTCAATCAGGCCTCTGGGCCGCCTACTTTATCAAATTCTAAAATTCAAGCCTTCGAGTTACAATCTTATCAACATCAGTCATTTTCCTGCCTTCGGGCTACAACTTTATCAATATCTATCACTTTCCAAGCCTTCGGGTTACAACTTCATCAATGTCAATCATTTTCAAATCATCAAATTCAATCTTTCAAACAAAAATCTTGCTTTCAAGCTGGTTGGTTAACAAATCCTGCTTTCAAGCTGGTTGGTCAACCCAAAATCTGCTTTCGAGCTGGTCGGTCAACAAATCTTGCTTTCGAGTTGGTCGGTCAACAAATCCTGCTTTTGGGCTGGTCGGTCAACAAATCCTGCTTTCGAGCTGGTTGGTCAACCCAAATCCTGCTTTTGAGCTAGTCGGTCAACCCAAATCCTGCTTTCGAGCTGGTCGGTCAACAAATCCTGCTTTCGAGCTGATCGGTCAACCCAAATCCTGCTTTAGAACTAGTAAGTCAAAACAAATCCTCGTTTAGAGCTCGTAAGTCAAACCAAAAATCCTGCTTTCTGAAATTCCACTAGAGGGGGGGTGAATAGTAAAATACGATAAAGATCGATAAAATAAAATAATCAGGCAATAAGGCACAACACATAAAACACAGAATTTATACTGGTTCGGTCAAAACCCAGACCTACATCCAGTCCCCAAGCAAACCACTTGAGCTTTCCACTATAACATCCGAGTCACCGGATAAATAGTACAACACCCTCTTCCTCAGAGGTCTTCTTCTCTCAACAGAGAAGGGGCACACCCTTTTCCACAGAGGTCTTCTTCTCTCAACAGAGAAGGACAACACCCTCTTTCACAGAGGTCTACTTCTTTCAACAAAGAAGGAAAATAGTGAATAACAGAGTTACAATACTTCCTATAGAACCTTCAGAATGATATGAATGCACGAATGAAGGATTCTCAGAATGTTCTGTTTATCACTCAGAGGATACTCTTTGTCAAAGAGCTGGACTTGACTTTTTGTCTTTTCTTTCTTTTCTTTCTTTTCTTTCTTTTCTTTTTTCTCTTTCTTTTTCAAGGCTCTCTTTTTAAATATCGAATAGGAATTTTTGTTGTTGTAAGCTCACATGTCCATTCCATCGTTGTATAGTTTATTTGAGTGTGTTTATATAGCTTTTAAAAAAGTAGTCATTACATTTTGAAATCGTAGCCTTCTTGAGATGTGAAATGATATGTCATTTCAAAAACATCTTTAGAGAAATTCGGAAAAGTCATTTTCCATAAAAGTAAAAATATAGGGTACACTAGTCGTTGTAATATTTTAGGTAATACATATTTTATGTAAAAAGTTTATTTCTTACAATAGTACATTGAACGTTGGATAGTGGTTTTGTCTTTATTCTAATTAATGATTTGAGGTACATAAGTACTTCTTTACTTTAAATGAGTGTAAGTACAATGAGTGCTTTGAGATATTTATTTGTACATAGTCATGTCAAGTGTTTTCTTTATGTTGTGTTTTTCAAAGTCTTCAGAGAGAATGAGGACTACAAGAAAGTCGTCATTCTTGAGAAGGATATTTTAACAAGGATTTCTTACAGGAGGTATTTAATGCTATACAAAGAGAATGATGACTTCAAGTAGGTCGACATTCTATGGGTTTGTAAAAAGGTAACTAGAGTCTTTTCAAAACCTTTATTATATTTGTTTTCTTTGTGTAGCCGATTTTCATGTTTTGTCTTTTACCCATATTTGAAATCATTTCTTTAAAGAAGGTAACTAGAGTCTTTTCAAAAATATATTATATTTGTTTTTCTTTATGTAGCCGATTTTCATGTTTTGTCTTTTACCCATATTTGAAATCATTTCTTTAAAGAAGGTAACTAGAGTCTTTTCAAAAACATATTATATTTGTTTTTCTTTATGTAGCCGATTTCATGTTTTGTCTTTTTCCTACATTTTTTTTCATGTTGTCTTGTATATGATGTAAGGTACAATTATTATATTTTGAAATCATGTCAAAATACCTTTTTCATAAAGGGTTGTAAGAAGGTACAATTATTAGTTTTCTAAAAGGAGCTTTTTGAAACTATCGTATACTTTTATGATATAGTTTTTATGAATGAGTATGTAATATGCAATATGCATGTTCCTGAAGGTTCTGTTACATATGACTCTAAAGAAAAAAAAAATCTTCATCCTGAGGTAGCCGATCTCTTCAGTTGATCTTTAGGAATGCATGGCTCATCAAGCTTTCTCTTCAAGGAGTATGATTGCACTAGTTGTACTTGAACAGGAAGTCTCCATCCTTTTTGGGTGAGATATCCTTGCATCAAATACTCGTTAGGTTTATGGCAAAACATATTCAGTCATAATATAATATTTTTCAAGAGGACATATTATCATATCATATAAAATCAAATACGACAGTGTATCATAATATGTGACATCAAAACAGAGTTTCTCAACATTCTCCCCCTTTTTGATGATGACAAAATATGCTCCCCCTGTCAAAAAAACATTATGCATAGAAATAATAATATGATAAAATATTAAAAAATGTTTAAAGAGAGTATTTCTTCAATAATGGAGACAAGTTTTCTCCCCCTTTGTCATAGACAAAAAGGAAGGGATCAGAGTAAGAGAGTTATTACAGACCAATAATAAATATTATAGTAAAAAAAAAAAAAGTTTATCCCGAAGGTGGAGTAGGTTGATGTGTTCGGTTGACTTGATCCGACTGGAGGGTCTGTAGAGTTTGCTGCAACGAGGCTTGACGGCGAAGAATACGATCCTGAGAACGCTGGACATCCATCAAAGCAGGGAAGTAATTGAAGGTGGATGTTGGATCTTCTTCATCAGAGCCAAGCATGTGCAGGGACCTTAGATTGAAGGTAGTAGCATCGAGGACCTGAGAGGGATGGAGGATAACTTCGTTGTGAAGGGGTACTTTGAAGTATTTTAGGATGGGAGTTATAAAACACCCGAAAAGAAGAGGCTTGAATTTTTGATAACGAATAAAAAAGTCGAAAAGAATGGAGGACCAGTTTATCAGAGTAGAAGAGAAAATTGCGTAGATAAGGAGAGAGATTTTTCGTGGAACTAATCCCTTGCGGGGAAGCTTGGGATAGATGTTGTGGAGAAGAATCTGGCCAAGTAATTGAGCATGAGGTTGGAGATTCCTCATGTGCCAGGGAAGTTGGTGGCAGTTGGTGCAGAGAAAAATTTTTCGAAGTACCGATCGTTCGATTGGTACTATGTTGTTGAGGTCGGTGGCGGTGGAAGGTAGGTTTAGAATTCTACCTAGGTCGGAAGCATCGAAAAACATCAGCTTTCCTCGGACTTTACTGGTGATTGTAGTTTGTTCATGATCAGTAGAAAAGTTTGTATAGAATAGTCGAACTAGTTCAGGATAGTAGGCAGCTTGGGATGAAGATCCTAGTAGATGTTTGAGTTCGGGGAGATAGTTGTCTAGGTCAAATAGCATGAGGTCTTCATAGTGAACTAATTTTCCTTCATGAATGGGTCGAGAACAAAGTAAGTTGTAGTCATGAAAAAGACTTGGATACCTAAGATCTGCAGCAATGATTACAGAGGTTGAAGAGGAAGCCATTGTAAAAGGAAGTTGAGAGAGAAGGAGTTTGAAAGTATGTATGAAGATAGTGAGCTACGAGTGGTATTGGTGAGGAATGAACCAAACGATTAAATAGAAGAGAGAAAATAATTGTGACAATAATTGAATGACAATGAAAGTGAATGATTTTTGGATTATAGTTTGAATAAGGAAATTCGTGAGTTGTAAGTTAAGGGGCTTGTGAATGACAAATCAAATCAATGGTGGAAGATAGTGTATCATATTGGTATGTAAGTTAAGAAGGACATAGATTTGAACAAATATACTATGGGAGAGTGTATCGAGTAGTGAGAAATGTTATGAATGGAGTATGGAGTGACATATTGAAGAGAGTGAAGAAAATAATGGCCTAATAAAACAAACAACTTTTTCCACATGATATTACTTGATGTGGAAGCATTCCAAATTCGTGAAGAGTGATTTTGGAATAAGACAAATAAAGATAAGAGAGTGAAAGGCAATAATTTGTTATTTAATAAGTATATATTTTGATGTGTGGAAAAAGAATGACTAGACATAAAGAAGGGTGATACGGATATGTGGTTTGAAAGATATGACATTTTTGAAAGAAAAGAATGCCTTAAAAAAATGTGTCATGATTAATGTGTCTTCACATTTGTATTGTTTTATGAGTATACGTAAAGATGAGAGGGACACACTTTGACTATGAATAGTGATGAGACAAAAAGATATTTATGAATGAAGAGTAATAATTGCTTGTATAAGATATATTTTTATGGATATGCGTGGAAGGAGTGAGAGTAGTCATAGAGAAGAGTGAGATGACATATATGGATTTTCAAGTAGGATAAGAAGTAATAAAAAAATCATGATTGATAAAAGACATAAAGTTATGATTGACATGAATTATTGTTTATTTGATAAACATATTTTTAAAGAAACTCGATTTGAGGAAGTTCATAGAGAATAAAGTTAAGTTTTAAACTAGTAAAGGAGTCACAAACACGGTTTGACAAGAATGGAGAGAGATATAAAATGTATGAGAGAGTGATGGTCACGGATGACAAGGAGCTTCGTATAATATATATATATAGAGAGAGAGAGAGATAAAAAAGGTGATACAAAACGTACTAATGGGTGGAGTACAAATACTTTTTGTAAAAGATGTAAAGCATGAAGAGATGATAATAGATAGTTCTTTTAGGCTATGATATAACAAATGATATAGTAAAATTTTACGTGAGATATAATAGAGTATACGTAATCTATGATATATTAAATGAGATAGTAAAAATTTACGTGAGAACATAGCAACTAGATCTTTAGAAAAAAAGGTAAAAGAACCAAAATAAACATTCGATTTTAACTAATAATTCGAAAAGCAAGAGTTCTCATAAACTAATATGTTTTCATGTTGAAGGTGAATCAATTTATTGTAAGAGAAGTTTTCACAAAAGGACAAAAATAATAAAGGAGTTATGAGATGAGTGATGTGAACAATGTTATGATAGCTTTTAATATAATTAGTTTTTATGGATATGAGTGAAAGAAGATAGGACAAGAAGTCATAATGGATGTGTACTTGAAAAGATGACAAGTTGAAAGACATAAAGAATGTGTCTTATAAGAGTTTTAAAGTGTACGTGAATATGGAAATCTAGTTTGACTAACAAAAATCGATAAGAAGAAAAACTTTTAAAATAAGATTTTAACAAAACTTATAAGAAGTATTTATAATAAGTGTGATTAATTTTATAAGTCACTTAGTTTGCATATTCCTAGTTCTCTTCTAATTCGTGTAAAGTCTTCATGTTTTAATGGTTTAGTGAAAATGTCTGCTAACTGTTGATTAGTGGGTATGAATTCCAGTTTAATTATATTGTTTAAGACTTGTTCTCTTAAGAAGTGGTGTCTTATTTGAATGTGCTTAGTTCGTGAGTATAAAATAGGATTCTTAGATAAGTTTATCGCACTAGTATTATCACAGAAAATAGTTGTATTTTCAAAATTTAAACCAAAATCTTTTAAGGTTTGTTTCATCCAGATAACTTGTGTACAGGCTAGGCTAGCAGCAATGTATTCGGCTTCAGTAGTTGATAAGGATACACAGTTTTGTTTTTTACTGAACCATGATACAAGTGAGTGCCCTAGCATATGACATGTTCGACTTGTGCTTTTTCTGTTAGATTTACTTCCAGCAAAGTCAGCATCGCTGTATGAGATTAAATCAAATGTAGAGGATTTTGAATAGAATAATCCAAAATCATCTGTGTCTTTTAAATATCTCATTATTCTTTTTACAGCCTTAAGATGTGATTCTTTTGGATTTGACTGAAATCTAGCACACAAGCAAACACTGAACATAATATCTGGACGGCTAGCAGTTAAATAGAGAAGTGATCCTATCATACCTCGGTATACCTTTGTATCAACAGACTTACCATCTTCATCTTTGTCCAAAACAGTAGTAGTGCTCATAGGAGTTGTTTTTGAAGCAGTTGAGTTCATGTTGAACCTCTTCAGAAGTTCACGAGCATACTTAGATTGATTGATGAAAACTCCATCCTTGGTTTGCTTAATATGCAGTTCAAGAAAGTAGGTGAGTTCTCCCATCATACTCATTTCAAATTCTTTCTGCATGGACTTAGAAAATTCTTCACAAAGAGTGCTGTTAGAAGATCCAAAGATGATATCGTCTACATATATTTGAACAATTAGGGTATGATTATTCACTATTTTTACAAATAATGTAGAGTCTGCTTTGCCTACAGAAAAACCAGTTTTTAACAAAAAGGTTTTAAGTCTATCATACCAAGCACAAGGTGCTTGTTTTAAACCATACAAAGCACGTTTGAGTTTGAAAACATGATCTGGATATTGTTCATTTTCAAATCCTGGAGGTTGTTTTACATAAACTTCTTCATTTATAAAACCATTTAGAAAAGCACTTTTAACATCCATTTGATATAATTTGAAATCCATATAGCTTGCATATGCTAAAAACATTCTGAACAACTCATATTTTCTGACAAGATATGAGATTTTGGCTTCTTTCACTTTGTTGGTTCCTTCATGAATAACCTCCAAAGAATGCCAAATATCATATGCAGATTCACATATAGATATTCTATTGAATTCATTCTGATCAATGGCACAATATAAGGCATTCATAGCCTTAGCATTTAGGTTTGTCATTTTCTTTTCTTCATCAGCCCATAAGTTATAGTCTGCGGATGGAGATGTGTATGGATGTTCAATAATTTTTCATACAGCAAAATCTATGGATTTGAGAAATATAGCCATTCTGCACTTCCAGTATTCATAGTTTGAGCCATTGAAGAAAGGAGGATGAGATGCGTGTTGACCTTCAATATCACGAGCATAAGAGGTAGATGCCATTTGTGCTGGAAGACTTGTTATGTCGAAACCAGCAAACCTGCTCTGATACCAAATGAAATTCCACTAGAGGGGGGGTGAATAGTGAAATACGATAAAGATCGATAAAATAAAATAATCAGGCAATAAGGCGCAACACATAAAACATAGAATTTATACTGGTTCGGTCAAAACCCAGACCTACATCCAGTCCCCAAGCAAACCACTTGAGCTTTCCACTATAACATCCGAGTCACCGGATAAATAGTACAACACCCTCTTCCTCAGAGGTCTTCTTCTCTCAACAGAGAAGGGGCACACCCTCTTCCACAGAGGTCTTCTTCTCTCAACAGAGAAGGACAACACCCTCTTTCACAGAGGTCTACTTCTTTCAACAAAGAAGGAAAACAGTGAATAACAGAGTTACAATACTTCCTATAGAACCTTCAGAATGATATGAATGCACGAATGAAGGATTCTCAGAATGTTCTGTTTGTCACTCAGAGGATACTCTTTGTCAAAGAGCTGGACTTGACTTTTTCTCTTTTCTTTCTTTTCTTTTTTCTTTCTTTTTCAAGGCTCTCTTTTCAAATATCGAATAGGAATTTTTCTCGTTGTAAGCTCACATGTCCATTCCATCGTTGAATAGTTTATTTGAGTGTGTTTATATAGCTTTTAAAAAAGTAGTCGTTACATTTTCAAATCGTAGCCTTCTTGAGATGTGAAATGATATGTCATTTCAAAAACATCTTTAGAGAAATTCGAAAAAGTCATTTTCCATAAAAGTAAAAATATAGGGTACACTAGTCGTTGTAATATTTTAGGTAATACATATTTTATGTAAAAAGTCTATTTCTTACAATAGTACATTGAACATTGGATAGTGGTTTTGTCTTTATTCTAATTAATGATTTGAGGTACATAAGTACTTCTTTACTTTAAATGAGTGTAAGTACAATGAGTGCTTTGAGATATTTATTTGTACATAGTCATGTCAAGTGTTTTTTTTATGTTGTGTTTTTCAAAGTCTTCAGAGAGAATGAGGACTACAAGAAAGTCGTCATTCTTGAGAAGAATATTTTAACAAGGATTTCTTACAGGAGGTATTTAATGCTATACAAAGAGAATGATGACTTCAAGTAGGTCGACATTCTATGGGTTTGTAAAAAGGTAACTAGAGTCTTTTCAAAACCTTTATTATATTTGTTTTCTTTGTGTAGCCGATTTTTATGTTTTGTCTTTTACCCATATTTGAAATCATTTCTTTAAAGAAGGTAACTAGAGTCTTTTCAAAAACATATTATATTTGTTTTTCTTTATATAGCCGATTTTCATGTTTTGTCTTTTACCCATATTGGAAATCATTTCTTTAAAGAAGGTAACTAGAGTCTTTTCAAAAACATATTATATTTGTTTTTCTTTATGTAGCCGATTTCATGTTTTGTCTTTTTCCTACATTTCTTTTCATGTTGTCTTGTATATGATGTAAGGTACAATTATTACATTTTGAAATCATGTCAAAATACCTTTTTCATAAAGGGTTGTAAGAAGGTACAATTATTAGTTTTCAAAAAGGAGCTTTTTGAAACTATCGTATACTTTTATGATATAGTTTTTATGAATGAGTATGTAATATGCAATATGTATGTTCCTGAAGGTTCTGTTACATATGACTCTAAAGAAGAAAATAATCTTCATCTTGAGGTAGCCGATCTCTTAAGTTGATCTTTAGGAATGCATGGCTCATCAAGCTTTCTCTTCAAGGAGTATGATTGCACTAGTTGTACTTGAACAAGAAGTCTCCATCCTTTTTGGGTGAGATATCCTTGCATCAAATACTCGTTAGATTTATGGCAAAACATATTCAGTCATAATATAACAGTTTTCAAGAGGACATATTATCATATCTTATAAAATCAAATACGACAGTGTATCATATTATGTGACATCAAAACAGAGTTTCTCAACACTTTCGAGCTGGTAAGTCAAAACAAAACCCAACTTTCAAGTTGATCTTTTACTGAGTCTTTTCAGGACTTAATTTAGTCATGGATGTGTCAATTAGACCTCAAGCAATTTCTTTCACCAAGGATTTCAAGAATATTTTTTCAATTTATCGTCAAATACTTGTTGATTTCAAGATCCTTATTGCATAAAAGAATTACCTCAGAATACCTTCAATATTACTTTTGAAAGGACAAAGCTTTCGTGAAAAAGGATTCAAAATTCAAAATACTTGTTATTGGCCAACCAAAAGGATGAAAAATAAATCCTCAATATGGCCAGGAAAGGAAATTCAACGTTGTTGCAGAGCCATAAGTGATCGATATTGATCGCAGTCAATGGCATATTTTTAAAGATCATTCTTGAAAAATAAAGCAGTCGAAATATCCTAAGTGATACAGAAACATCCATTCAATTTTCATATCTCCTCAATCGTTTAAGCTGCAATTAAATATCTGCAAAAGGGATCTCTCAATTGTCGTCAAGATGAAGACGAATTATGTGAGTTAGACACCTGGGGCCAAAGAAGATTTGGATCATCTCCAAGATGAAGGAGTTTCTGACGGATCCTTCCAGGGAAAGTTCAGATCACTCTCAAGATGAAGGTGACTGCGATGAACCTCTCGACAAACCTTAAAAGATATTTAATTTCTGCTATCATCAAGAGATTTTCAACCAAAGAACCAATATCGTCGAGATAATCCCAGAGGAAAAGAAGGATCAGAACATCTCTGAGATGAAGGAGTTTGTGACGTACCCTTCCCAAAAAAAAGAGACAAAAGTCAGGACATCTCCAAAATGAAGGATGATGTAATCCCCAAAAATCCAAGAGAGCTCCAATTCTGCCACAAAAAAAAGAAAGTGCAGAAAGATCATCATGAGAAAAGAATTCCAGGATATCAGACTGCCAAATCTGTCAAGAATCTTCTTTAAATTTTGTGAAATTCTATTATCAATATTCTTTCACCAATTGCTTTCACAATATCAAGAACACTCTCTTTTTTGTTCATATCAGGGAAATTGATAGCTTCCTTGAAAGAAAGTCAATTGCAACCAATTTGAATTCGAATATTGATTCTACGAAGTTAATATTTCAGGTAGAAAAGAGCTTGAGGTAGAAAAGAGGAAGCTATTTTCAGGTAGAAAAGAGGAAATATTTTCAAAACAATGTGCATCACTTTCAATCATTTTGAATCAGCAACAAATTTTCAACATTTTGACAATATTTTCTAGCTATCCTGACGTGAAGCGAGAGCTTGAGGTTCATCTTTGGCGCATTCTGACACCATTTGTTACCTTTTAGGACTTGATAACAGGAGTTTTCAAGATTCGTTCCCTTCTGTTGGTAATCTGAGCGCCTGGGCTCTCAGATTCACACACTTCTTTGTGTCCCCACTGTCCTACCATAGACAGTCCAATTTCGGCTTGAGGTTAAGCCACCAATCATTTTCTCGCAAAAGGTCATCAATTTCAAAAGTTATTTAGTATCAGCAATAAGACACCCAAAATCAAACCTCTTTTCAAGCTTTAGGGATCCCAATTTCATCCTTTTGCAAAACCCCTATCAGATTCATTGTGTGGAAGTCTGAAGGTTCCATTATGGGTTCTTCTTTCAAGAATCCCATCATTTTCATTACCGGTCAGGTTAAGGGTTAAACCTGAGCCTCATTTTGATGAGGTATTTCATTTCCGGTCAGATTAAGGGTTAAACATGAGCTTCATTTTGATGAGATATTTTATTTCCCAGTCAGGTTAAGGGTCAAACCTGAGCCTCGTTTTTACACGAGGTATTTCTCTTCCCATCCAGGTTAAGGGCAAAACCCGAACTTTATTTCTTTGAAGTAACTCTTTCTTCTTCATTCTCCATTTCATATCTACCATTGTTGTCATGGCTAATTTCTTCATACTCAGTCGGATCCTTCTAACTGACGTATTTTTATAGCCCAAATTTGGTGTGTGTTTTTTTGCCACTAAGCTCGGCCCTAAATCGGCTTAGTAGCAAAGAGGGGCATCTGTAAACACCCCAAATTTTCCTCATCCATGCTCAGACAACCCTCCTCGTGCAGTGCCAACCCTGTTAGGTTAGTATAGGAGCCAAACCCCAAGTGTGTGTTAAAAAATTACCATTTTACCCCTAGGTCATCCTAGACCCCAGTTAGTCGGAGTCAACCAAGCTCATTGGTCAGTTCATAACAGTTCAAATATCAGTCATTTCAAGCTCATCTGAGCTCACGATGAACAAACCATTTTCATTTTGAGCAATTCCTGCCAAAATGGGATCATTTCTTCATAAATGAGCTCATTTCTCACTCAAATTCAAACCAGTTATCTTTGAGTCAGTCATTTCCAGTCAATCCTATTCCTCTGAGTCTAGATTGAGCTCACCAAGAGTTCAAGCGCTGCAGTTTCAGTTCAAAACCATTTTCAAGTGTCCAGAAGCGCATTCTAGCTCATTTAAGCTCTTTCAGCTGAAATTGAACTGAGTTTAGTCAGTTGAATTAGTGTTTGAGCTTCAAATTTAATTCATCTCAGTATTACTGATCTTTGTTTCAGCTCAAAACCAGCTCGTGTTTGTAATTCACTTTATTCCAGTGACCATTTCTCGCCATTTCTCTAAATATGGCAGCTTTCTTGACAATTCAGTCTGGGAGTTCAGTCGAGTCAGTGTCTTGTCAGTTCTTTTCCTTCTTTATTCCTTTCTTTTCTTCCTTTCTTCTTCTTCTTTCTTTCTTTTTTTTTCTTCTTTCCTTCCTCCTTTCTTTCTTCTCCCCTTGGTCGACATCCCCTCATTCTCTTCCTTTTCTTTCCTTCTTTCTTTCCCTTCTCCATTGTCCAACCACTATATGGCTTCTTCACTTACCTATTCCCATAGGAGTTCACGCCCAACCCTTGGTCTCTCTCCTCTCAATCCAGCTCTCTTCCCCCTTAAGCTCTCTAACCTCTCTCTATATTCCCTTCTTCTATCATTTTTGGTTGGGTTTTGTTTGGTTCTTTTGCAGCTTCCTCTAATTGCAGCCGTTGGCCATAGCTTCTCTCATGGTGGTAGCCATCAACTACAACCTCCCAGCCGGTCCAGCCATCCTCCTTGGTTCAACCATTAGCAACAATTCCAGCTGCAGCCCCTCTTGCCGTCTCAACCATAGCAACCGGCGCACCACTCCAACACCTTGCAACCATCTCCAACTCTCTTGTTGCAGCAGCCTTTCACGTTGGCAGCACCACTCCAACACCTTGCAGCCATCTCCAATCGATTCCAGCAGCAAAATCTACATGACTCCAGCATCCTCCAAGGTTCCAACTTTCATCAACGGTCTATTGATCAAACTCTTTCAATCTCGCAGCCATCTCCCTTGCCGATCCAAGGTTTTATTCATACCTTTGCTTTTGTTTTCCTTTTTTTTTCTTAAGATAGTGGAATTTCATTTCAAAGGCCCCTTTTAGTTTATCATATGAATTTTTGATATTCATTTCAAGTATTCTTCATATTTTATGTGCAAGAAGCCATGAAGTGAAAATTCATCTAGCCGATGGATTGGATTTTCACTTCATAAGTCAAATAATAAAATGATTCATGCCCCTTGATTGATTTTTGATTTAATTTTCATATTCCATGTAGTTATGTTTAAATATCATTTATGGATTAATTCCATTATTTTCATTATGTCCATGTTACATAGATTTGTTAATATTTAGCTTAGAATCCATAGATTTTCATGTTTACGTAGAATCAAGTTATGATTTCATGTGAAGGTTTTATTTCAAAAATCTTGGAAATTTTTTTGTATTTAGATTTGTCTATCTGTAATTACCTACCAAATATTTGGATGAATTTGGGTTTTGGAACCCTCTCAAACAAACCGAATTCCAAACTAGGATTTCACACTTCCAGAACTTCCAATTTCTGTTTTAGCAGACTTGTCGGCCCGAGATCTTCTAGATGAAAGATCCGAATCTCTCCCTAAAAATTGCAGTAGATTCACAGTGGAATCTACTAATTGTCTGAAAATTTTGGGATGTTTATAAATAGATTGGCCTTTGTCAAAAATTGATTTTCCCAGACCTCTAGGAAAACCTTGATTTTTCCTTGTCAGGGTATAGACCGACCCTAATGTGCTGTGTCCGTTCAATCCATGAGTCGTTTGCCAAAACTTTCAACATCAAAGTTGTTACTAACCCATTATTATGTAATTTTCTAAAACTTAGGAATTTTTTGGATTGTCCAAGTATTTTTCTCAAAATTATCTTTTCTGTCTGACAGATTCTCATATCCAAAATTTCCAGAGATCTAGGTCTCTAATAACAGTGTGCCCATTTCCAAACCATAACCCGAATCCCAATACTGTAAAAATAGGAAAAAAATTTATATTTGTCATGGATATTTTTCCATAATTTCAGACATTTTCACATATTTCTGCTGTTTTTTCCACATTTTCTCTTGAAACCTGTCTGTTTGCCCTAAATCCTAGAGTCGCTGAATTCTGATCCGACTTGCCGGAGCTGTACAGCTCCGACCATAGGTCAAAACCAAAATATGTAAAAGGAAATAATCTTTTTCTAACTGCCTTCTGTCACTCCATAAAATTTGGAAAATTTTTATGCAAATTTGATATCCAAAATCCCATTTAGAATCAACATTTTAGGCAAAATTCTGATTTTTTAGAATTTCTAGCTATTTTCCATATTAAGAAAATAACAAAAAATAGATTTTCGAGCTCTATTCTATTTTTAGGATTATTCTATGTGTACGTGTCAAATTTGGCTCAATTCCAAGTTCATTTGATTTGTATGTTAGTTTATTTTTAAATTCAGAAGCGAAAATAGAGTTAAATTTGATATTTTATGATATTTTCGTCATTTTAGGGTTTTATTTATATAAATAAGAATGTCATGTCATATTAGGGCTAATTTTAATGTCATTTTCATTTCACATTTCTCATGTTTGCAAAATTTATTTCAGAAAACCCTGGTTTCAAGGCCATAGCCTTGTTATTAGGGGCATTTTGGTCATTTTGACCTAAATTTCAAAATTCCAAACTTCAATTTTCTAAATTTTTATGCCTATCATCATATTTCATCATATTATTTTTTATTTATTTCATTTGATTTTCAAATTTCCAAATTTTACAAAAATTCTTTCAGAAAACCCTGATTTCAAGGTCATCAGGGGTATTTTGGTCATTTTGACCCCAATTTCGAATTTTCAAGTTTATGTTCAAAATTTATTCATTAATTATCATGTTTATATCAAGGGGGGTATGATTTTGGGTTTATATCTAAATAATATCTGATAATTTTTAATATTTTCGGATAAATTCAGAAAAACCTACATTTTTGTGCTAACATTGTTTTCTAGTTTTGCAGGAACATTCAAGAAGAAGACCTAGATTTTATTTTTATTCAATGTAAAGATGTAATAAATTAGAATACGAATTTACATTTCTGCTTAGAATAGAACCGCATTGCATATAGTTTAATTTATGCAAACTCTGATATTTGATGCATCATTCATGCACATCTTTCTAAAATTCACTATGGTTGACACAAATGGCACATGCACAATCTCTTATGGAGTTTCTAAACTTGGTGGGATTCATATTTATGTCCATAGTCAGAATACGAAGAAAACCTACATTTATGATCTTCATATTAGCCACATTCAGCCTACACTCTTAGGCTAACTTTAAAAATGCACTGCATTTCTCAAAATTTCAAAAGGATTTCTCAATTCCTCAATGAAATATCTTTCAAATTCATTCGTTCATTCAATTTGCATTATTTTCAAATTCATTCTCCAATTTCAATTTTAGAGAAATTGATTTTCTCAAAAATTTCTAAGTCTTTTTCAGGATTTGATTTTCTCAGAATTCTAAGTTTTCAAATGAGATTTCAAAGTATTTTCCAAGTTCAAATTATGATTTTCCAAGATTTCCACATTCTCAATTCTAAGTTTCCACTCTCAAAATCATTTTTTCTCAGATTTTCCAGTTTTCCTAAGAATTCATTTTCCATTTCAACAGTCATTTTCCAAGGAATTTCCTGATTTTCTCAAGTTTCTTAAATCCATTTGCTCAGAAAAGCAATTCAAATCTCAAAATCGATTTCCCCAAAGTTCAAGTTTTCCTGAGAATTCATTTTCCAATGCAAGCTTTTGATTTCCAATGAAATTCAATGATTTTCCCAGGAATTCCATTTTCAAGCACTTTTCCAGTCATTTTCCAAATGCATTTCAATTTTCCAAGCAAACATCATATTTTCTCAAACTTGCATTATTTTTCAAAATTTCATAGCACAGGCTTGATTCTCTGTGCATTCTAAGAAAATAGAGCATAATTTAGATAATTTAGCTTAGTCAAAGCACACATTTGATCCTTGGTTTGATTACCCTTGGTAAAGGCGTCAGGAACGATTGAACCTCGTATCGACAGGCGAATCCCATTCCACGGAATTTTCTCGCAAATTTTCAAAACGGAGGCGAGTAATTTTCAAAACCAATTTTCAAAACTTTGGTCGAGTTTGACTCGCAAAATCGTTTCTTCTCACTCTCGCAGAGGGAGGGAGGAAAATTTTTGCGATGATAACAGGTTTGGTGACCGAGATGGGACCTGTCTTCGTCTGATCAACTGTGTGCTTTAACTTAGCTCAATTATCAAAATCATGTTCTATGGAATGTTAGCTTTAATTTCTGATATCATGTGAACCTAGGAGGGTAGACTTGAACCTAGCTGACATGGACTGCATGTAGACTAGGTATGGTTTGGTAGGACCAATTGAGAAGAATTATGCATGCTCACTTAGACTTAGGTCTAAAATACAACACTCCTCAATCTAGGATTTGTATGAAAACAAAGCTTGATTTTTCAAAATATTTCAAAAGTCTATCTCTTTAGGACTTAGAGCCCTCTGTTTGCTTTCATGTGCTCATGTAATTCAAAAACCACCCCACCTATCTCTATCCGGTCTTCACGTTGTTGGGCTCTCTTCCAGAACCATAGTTCGGGACAGAGCCTCACAACTGAGCCACTTATTTGGGCTAATGCCCTCATGCCACGTACCAAGGGCCATAGTCCAACGTATATCGACAGGTGCTCAAGGATGTTGGGAAGACACAAGCCTAGAATTGGAGATGACTTTTTATGCCACGTACATCGAGCCTTGATTCGAGTATATCAGCATAGCATAATTGGACACAGTTGATCTGAGCCTAGAGTCAGGATCAGGATCCCAAAGCTCTTTCAAAATTGATGCATTTAGAGTCAGCTTCTTAGGGAATATTGTATGTGCATAATTGTTTGTGATTGAATGTATGATATTCATTTTCATCTTATTTCTCCATATTTTCCCCAAATTTCCAAAAATACTGGACAATTTTCCAAAATACCTCATTTTCCATCTTTTGTGGAATATCTCAATTTTCTCAAAAAATCTGGACAATTTTTCTAAATTATCCACTTTTTCTTCAAAACTCCAGGCGATTTTTCATTCTTCCGTTCCTCTGGACTTCGAATTTCCAGCTTTTCATTTTATCCTGCCTGCAATTTTCAAAATTCTTGTATTTTTTTTAAGTCTAATTCCAGTCTTCCTATCTTTCAGTCCAATGGCATCCAGTCAGTTCGACTCTATCTTTCCCGAGGTCACATCTTCTACGAGGTGTGACAAAGTCTTCTCGAGCATCAAGCTCTCAGCACCAGACCCTTCTTTCCCCGGTGATACTATACTTGGTTCAAAAACTTCTCTCGTATGTTTCTAGACCACTTGAGCGATTGTGGGTTGGAACTGGCATTCGCTGTGGGAAAGTTGACAGTTAATGGCAATCTGATCCATGCACTAGCAGAGTGGTGGAATCCGTGCACTTGCATATTCTGGTTTCCGTGGGGAGAGATGACCATCCTGATGGATGAATTTTCAGAGATTATGGAATTGCCCGAGCCAGCCGGTGTTATCATCGCAAAATTTTTACTTTTGCAAGTCAAACTGACCTTTGAAAAAGATTTTGAAAATAACTCGCCTCCATTTTAAAATGCGGTATAATTTCAAAGAATGGGACTCACCTGTCGGTACGAGGTTCAACCGTTCCTGGCGCCTTTACCAGGGGTAATTGAACCAATGATCAATTGTATGCTTAACTTTGCTCAACTTGTCTAAATCATATTCTATTTCCTAAATGCACAAAGAATCAGGCATGTGCTATGAATTTCTAAAAATGCAGGTTTGAAAACATGATGTTTGCTTTGAGATTTGAAATACTTGGAGAATTCTTGGAAAAGATGACACTTGGAAAATCATGAACTTAGTGAGAGAATATTTCTGAGGAAAGTGAAAATCGATTTCTGAAGAATTCAAGTGTTTTATGAAAATCGATTCTGAGAAATTTGGAATAACTTTGGAAAAACTTGATTTCTCTGAATTTAAACTTTGAAATATACCTTGAAAATCAGGATTTTAAACTTGAGAAACACTTGAAATATCCTTTGAAATCTCAATGTTTTTTTAGAAAATCGATTTCTATATTAAACTTAGAAAATTTTGAGAAAATCGATTTCTTTGAATTGAAATCGAAATTTGCAAATGAATGAAGTGAATGAATATGGATTTGAAAGTCTTGATTTTGAGGAATTGAGAATTTTTTTTTTGTATTTTTGAGAAATGCAGTGCATTTTGAAGTTAGCCTAAGAGTGTAGGTTGAAAGTGGCTAATACGAAGATTACAAATCTGAGTATCATTCATATTCTGACTATGGCCATAAATACAAATTCCACAAAGTTTGTCAACTCCATAAGAGCTAGTGCATGTGCCATTCGTGTAGACCATAGTGAATTTGTAAAGAATGTGCATGAATTGGCATACATTGCAGTTATATATCAAAGTTTAAAACTATATGCAATGCAAATCCTAATCTATGCAGAAATTGAAATTCTTATTCCAAATTTAATTATAATTTACATCACTAATTGCATTTAAACACAGGAAAATAAAGTCTTCAATTTCCCTATAAAACTAGAAAACTTGTTAGTGAAGATATGTTGGCTTTTCTAGGTTTATCCAGCAATATCTGGAAATTTCTGGATTTTGCTAGATATAAGCCTTTTTTTAATGATTCCCAGATATAAACTTAATAAAATATGAAATAAAACTAAACAAATAATAAAGATGAGATTTGAAAATTCGAAATTAGAGTAAAAATGACCAAAATACCCACGATAGCAAGACTATGGCCTTGAAACTAGGGTTTTCAGAAAGATATTTTGTAAAATGCAAGTTTTGAAATTCAAATGAGGATAAATCAAACATAATATGACATGATATGAATAAAAACATAAAAATTAGGGTTTAGAATTTCGAAATTGAAGTCAAATGACCAAAATGCCCCTGATAGCAAGACTATGGCCTTGAAATCACGATTTTCTGAAATAGATTTTGGTAAAACTTGGGATTTATGATGGAAATAAACATAAAATCAAACATGAAACATCCTAATATGATTCTAAACATGAACAAACCCTAAAACTATGAACTTTCACATGAAAATCAAGAAATATCATGATTTTGGCAGTGTTTTTGGATCTTTCAAAGTACCCTGTTTTGCAATTTGATCTATTCAAGCATCAAATGAATTCCAAATTTAATAAAAATAGAGACCTGTACTTATTATAACCCTAAAATTAGATTGGAATCATAAAAAAATATTTTGGACATTATTTTAATTCAAACATTTCATTAAAACCCTAAAATAAGCTGTTTTCACCCATGTTCACAGACCAGTTCCAATGTTACACCCAAATCTGGGGCCAAATCACCATGAAAATTTCTAAAATTTTACAAAAGTAAACTAGACATAAAAACAGAAATTTCCCTTTTTACAGATCAGAAAAATCATCTCTGATAAGGGAGAAACCCTTCCAGCAGTCCTGATTAAAATATGACGAATCTAAAAATGATTAAAACAGGTACTTCCGATTGAAAATACAGAAATAAATATTAAACTCAATCAAAAATTTATAAAATTTCAGCAGTGAACAGTAGACCTAAAAATAATGAAGCTCCGTTTTTACAGATCATGAATCGGATCTACGGTCTGAGATCTATGATCAACACAAGTCAGATTAGGGTTTTGGTATACCCTAATGAGTTTTAAATCTTAAATCTGATTCTCTGACAGAGGAAAAATACTAAAAGAGGCTAAAAATTATCAAAATTTTGTAGTAAATAGTTAATATTAATTGGAATCCACTGCATTTTACGGATCTCGAATCAGATATCGAATGAGGAAAATAACACAACAGCAAGTTACCTATGAATTTAAATATCGATTCTAAATGATGGAAAATCATGGTTTAATCTTTCATTTTTTTTGACAAGGTTCCCGAATCGCAAAACATCCGAAATATTTACAGTAATTCATTAACATATCCATGTATCACATATTAAAAAATAAAAAATTTACAGTGAGTACTTCAATACGAAATAACATGTTCTTTGCTGATCCAAGCTTAAAACACACAGAAATTTGATAAAACCTAATAAAGCATGCATTAATCAGTGAAAACAATAAAGAAAATACCAAAACAGTAAAATAAAATTGATTTCTATGCTGGAAAACGTGTAATAAACATATATAAGCAAAGAAATAAATAAAATACAGGGAATCCATGGCTGGAATCGCTTTTATTCTTGAAACCATGAATTTAATCCATTTAATCGGATAAATCTCATGTTTTCTTGGTTAAGAATATAAAAAATAATGCAATAAACGATTCTAATGGATTAGAATCATAAAAAACAGCATGAAATAGGGTTATATCATCTTCTTGAATTGAACTTGAGGTTCTTGAGGTTGAATTCATGGTTTAATCCATGAGAGGGGAGTTTCCATGGTGAAATCTATTGAAAAATCATAAAAAACTAATAAAAAAATGAAAAATAATATTAAATAACTCACCTTGGGGCTGCAGCATGCAATGGAAGATGGTGGAGGTGCTGGAGAGGAGAGAGAAGCCACGAAAATTTGAGAGAAAAAGAGCTCCCTTTGACCCCTTTTAGGTCCCCTATTTATAGATTTTTTTTTTTGGATTTGTGTAGGAAGAGTTTTGATTTTTTGGACTCTTTTTAATTGTTTTTAATAAACCACATGGGGAGGACAATTTTTTTTGAGAAATCTAACCTAAATGGACTCTAATTAATCCCTAATTAACACCTAATTAAACCCTAGAAAGTCCAAATGTGGCACCACCTAGTATGGACCCACATTTGGTTTTTAAAACTTGAATTTAAAACCTTTAAAAACCAATGGTTTAAAACTTAAATAAAGTGGATTTTTAAAATTTCTTTTGACTCCTCTAAACCCCTAGCCTAACTAGGACAATGACTAACCCTAGTCTAACCTTGACGTCTTCAAATGTGGCGCAACCCCGAGTGGGCCCCACTTGAATTTTCAAAAACGATTTTAAAACTTGAAAATGAGAGGTTTTTCAAAAGAGATTCAAAAGTAGACTTGAAATTGAAAGTTTTGAAATGTCATAGAGTTCCAACTGAGTCAGAACTTCTCTGGATATGGCACTAACTGAGTGGGCCTACATCAGGTTTTGAAAGATTTGAGATAAACATTGAAAATAACTTTTAAAAGGGGTTAAAATCAACAACTGAAATTCAGAATTTTTGAAAATGGAGTCTCAAGCGAACTGAAACTCTGGGTTAGAGTCCTAGATTTTTAGGACTCTGAGATTTTGGGTTTTAAAGGCCAAATGAAGGAGTTTTTAAAAAAGATTTCATCGAAAATGGTGAAACAAGTCGGAAAATACAGTCAGGGTTAGACTCCTAACTCAATCAGAACTCTGAAATAGAGTTCTGGATTAACTGGACTCTACAAATGACCTAATTTTTAAAAACAGATGAAAATAAATGAAAATGAAAGTAAAAACAGATTCTAGAATAGACTCCTGACTGGACTAGGACTCCAGGACAGAGTCCTAATCAGACTGAAACTCTAGATTTTTTTGGTATTTTCTGAAAAATAGATGAAAGAACTTGTGAAAATAGTGAAAACAATAACAAATATTGGAATAAAACAGAGTTCTGATTCAACTAAGACTCTGGGGACAGAGTCCTAATTGAACTAGGACTCTAAGATTTTTGGATTTTCTGAGAAAACAAATGAGAGAATTTTGAAAGACAGTTAAAAACAAGATAAATTTGAAGTTTTGGTTCAGAGTCCTGATCTGGTTAGGACTCTGAGAAAGAGTTCTGATTCGATCAGAACTCTAAGAAATTTTGATTTTCTGATAAGCAAATGATGAAATTTAAGCAAAGCTTTTGAAAACCAGTGAAAATGAAGCATGAAAACCAAATTTGGATAGAGTCCTACTTCGATCAGGACTGTGGAGTAGAGTCCTGATTTGATCAGAACCCTAGGATAAAACCTCAGAATTTTGAAATTCTTTGATAAAAGTATAACAGTTTTGATAGATGGAAATAATTTTGAAATATTTTCTTCAAAATTGAAATCAGGATCAGAGTCCTGATCCAACTAGAACTCTCTGATCAGAGTCCTGTTTTGACTAAAACTCTGAGTTTTTGACTCATTTTGAAAGATTTTGAAAGATTTAATTGAAAATGGATAAAATAGCTGTAAAAAATTAGAGTCCTAATCCGATTAAAACTCTGAAGAAGAGTCCTGATCCGACTGGACTCTGGAAAAAGAGTCCTGATCCAACTAGGACTCTAAGATTTTGGCCAGAACAGATGAAATGGACAAGGGATATGACCATAACTGGTTTAAAATCAAAATGGAGTTTTGAAAATGTTTTAAAAAGATAGAGTCCTGATCCAACTAGGACTCTGAAATTTTTGAGAAATTTGATAAATGAAGGAATCAAGAAGCGACACCACCTAAATGGGTCTCATCTGAGAATTGAAATCAATTGAAATTGAGTTTGAACTGAATCCAGATTGTTTTATGAGAAAACACTTCAAAATATAAGGTCCTGGGGGTTGGCAAATGACATAATGTTGATTAAAATCCCAGGTTTTAAAATTGATTTTGAAAGAAAAGTTTTAAAAACCCAAATCTGGATTAAATATTTTTGAAAACAAGAGTTCTGGATCTCGATGATGAGATGCAATGACATGCAATGCTATGCAATGCAATGAAAAGACATGTCAAATGCACGCAATGATATGCAGCGACATATGTAAGTACTGGATGAGGGTGAAAATTTGGGGTGTTTACAGATGCCCCTCTTTGCTACTAAGCCGGTATAGGGCCAAGCTTAGTGGCAAAGAAAAATACACCAAATTTGGACTATATATATAAAAAAAATGCCCCAGTTAGAAAAATCTGGCTGGGTGTGGAAGAATTAATTCAGCTGATGGTAGATATGGAATAGAGAATAAAGAAGAAACATTCATTCTGCGAGATTGAAGTTCAAGTTTTGCCTTTATCCTGGATGGGACGGGAAATACCCCGTGTAGAAACGAAGCTCAGGTTTGACCCTTAACCTGACTGGGAGACGAAATACCTCATCAGAATGAGGCTCAGGTTTAACCCTTAACCTGACCGGGAATAGAAATGGTAAGTTGGATGACAAATAAGACGACTTTCTTAAAGAGGAATAAGGCAACTCTTTCGACAGTGCGAAAGATGAATAAGGCGATCCAAAAGAGTAGGGCGATTCTTTCGACAACGCGAAAGATGAATAAGACGATGGAAGGCAATTCTTTTGACAATGCGAAAGATAAATAAGGCTATTCTTTCAGAGAAAAGGTTAATCTTTTAACAACGCGGAAGATGAATAAGGCGATCCAAAGGAATAAGGCGATTCTTTCGACAATGCGAAAGATGAATGATCCAAAGGAACAAGGTGATTCTTTCGACAACGCAAAAGATGAATAAGTTGATCCAAAGGAACAAGGCGATTCTTTCGACAACGTGAAAGATGAATAAGGTGATCCATATGAACAAGGCGATTCTTTCAACAACGTGAAAGATGAATAAGGTGATCCATAGGAACAAGGTGATTCTTTTGTCAACGCAAAAGATGAATTCTTTCGACAACGCAAAAGATGGCAAAGGCGATCCAAAGGAACAAGGTGATTCTTTCAACAACGCAAAAGATGACAAGGTGATCCAAAGGAGCAAGACGATTCTTTTGTCAACGCAAAAGATGAATTCTTTCGACAACGCGAAAGATGGCAAAGGAGATCCAAAGGAACAAGGCGATTCTTTCAACAACGCGAAAGATGACAAGGTGATCCAAAGGAGCAAGGCGATTCTTTTGTCAACGCAAAAGATGAATTCTTTTGACAATACAAAAGATGATAAATGTGATCCTTTCAGAGAAAAGGCTAATCTTTCAACAACGTGAAAGACGATAAAGGTTACTCTCTCAAGGAGGTAAAAGGTAATACTAGGATGTGTCAAGATGGACATTGAGCTCTTCACTTCATGTCAAGATAATAAGAAAATATTGCCAAAATGTTTAAAAATTGTTTGTTGATTCAAAATGCTTGAAATTGATGTATATTAGTATGAAAATCTTTCCTCTTTTCCACCTGAAGTATTACCTCCGACTGGGCTTAACTCCGTAGAATCAAGATTTGAATTCAAATTGTTTGCGATTGGCTTTCTTTCAAGGAAGCTATCAATTTCCTTGATATGAGCAGAAAAGAGAGTATTCTTGATATTGTGAAAGCAATTGGTGAAAGAATATTGATAGTAGAATTTTACAAAATTTAAAGAGGATTCTTGGCAGACTTGGCAGTATGATATCCTGGGAGCTTCTCTCATAATAATCTTTTTGCACTCTTTCAGGCTCTCTTGGGCTTTTGAGGATTACATCATCCTTCATTTTGGAGATGTCCTGACTTTTCTTTCTCTCTCTCTCTCTTTTTTTTTAGAAGGGTACGTCACAAACCCCTTCATCTTGGAGATGTTCTGATCCTTCTTTCTCTCAGGGATTATCTTGACGATATTGGTTCATTGGTTGGAAATCTCTTGATGATAGCAGAAATTAAATATCCTTTAGGGTTTGTCGGGAGGCTCATCACATCTGCCTTCATCTCGACAGTGCTTTGGACTTTCCCTGGAAGGATCCATCACAAACTCTGTCATCTTGGAGATGATTCAAATCTTCTTTGGCCTCGAGGGTCTATTCGCCTAATTCGCCTTCATCTTGATGACAGTTGAGAGATCCCTTTTGCAGATATTTAATTGCAGCTTAGCTGATTGAGGAGATATAGAGTTTGAGTGGATTTTTCTGTACCACCGAGGATATTTCGACTCCTTTATTTTCCAAGAATGATCTTTAAAAGTGTGCCATTGACTGCGATCAATATCAATCACTTATGGCCTTGCAACAACATTGAATTTCCTTTGCTGGCCATATCGAGGATTTATTCTTTATCCTTTTGGTTGGCCAATTGAAAGATCTTGAGTTTTGAATCCTTCTTCGTGAAAGCTTTGTCCTTTCGGAAGTAATACTGGAGGTATTTTGAGGTAATAATTTTTTTGCAATAAAAATTTCTGAAATCAACAAATATTTAATGACAAATTGGCAAAATGTTCTTAAAATTCTTTGGTGAAAGAAATTGCTTGATATCCGAGTTGACACATCAGTGGGATTCTGGATGAGGGTCCAACACGAACCTGAACTCTAAAGGCAAATCCAATACAAAATTGGAATTCTGAAGGTAAGTCCTAGCACAATGTTGAATTTTGAAGGTAAGTCCAATTCAGAAGTTGGTTTTGAAAGAACGACCGAGTTAGGACTCGGGTTCTACAAGGAAAACAGGAAAATTTGAGTCAAAACTTGAGCCTTTGAAGGAAAGTTAGGAAGTTTGGTTTTTAAGGAGAGAAAATTTGGGTCAAAACCCAAATCTTCAAAGGTAAACTCGAGTTTAAAACTCAAAATTTTCAAAGAAAAACTGGAAGGTTCGAGTCGGGGCTCAGAAAACTTGAAAGTTCAGATCTTGAAGGAAAGAAAACTCGAGTTTAAAACTCAAATCTTCAAAAGAAAGCTGAAAGGTTCAGAGCTCGAATCTTAAAGGGAAATTGGAAAATTCGAGTCAAAACTCGCATCTCAAAGAAAATTTAGAAATTCGAGTAGAAACTCGAATCTCAAGGAGAATTGGAAGTTCGAGTCGAGTTCGAATCTTAAAGGAAAATCTTTAATCAGAAGATTGAATTTTGAAAATCGATAGTGCGAGGACTGGGATTGAAAGTTTTGAGAATGGTTAGTTTGAGGACTGAATTATTGGACTTGCAATGAAAAAGACCATCATATTTAGAGGTATGTGGTCTGATTTTCAGGATTAACCCCTTATCCTGAATGAGGATATGAATAGAAATTGGAGAATTTTGGGGAAATCATGAAAAATGATTCAGGTTTATCCCTTAACCTGAAGGGGAAGAAAATGGATGCAGAATTAATGCAAAATGAAATGCAAATGCACATGAAATATAAATGAACGCAAAATTAATGCAAGTGGGTGCATATACATGCAAAAAGAGAGATTGGTTTATCCTGCCTGCATACAGGATGTTTTGAGGTAAAGATAGATTTTTCAAAAAAAATGCCCCAATGTAACTAGGGAGGAAGATTTTGAATACAAAGAAGGATAATCGAGGAATAAGGTGACAGGCTTCTTGATTGAGAGACATCCTCAAGGTCATTCCTCACAAGAGACATATTGTGAAAAGGAAAGAGACGCAAATAAAATGGTGCCAAGTTATTGGCAAATTTAATAATTTTATTGATGCTTAAAAATTGAGGAAAGGAAACAAAATTATATTATCCCTTTGAAATGATAAAAGCAAAATGAGAAGTGAGAAAGTGCTTGCGCATGGGATCTTTAAAGTAAAAGGAGAATGTTATTTTGAAAGTGAGAAATCATTTTGGGAAGAAAATCAACTGCAATGTTGATTCTGAAGAATGATCAGCATGAGAGCTGATCTTTGAAAGGGGAATCAACACGGGGGTTGATTTTGAAGAGAGATCATCATGAAGGTTGATTTTGAAAATGAATTGGTTTAACAATAATTTTTTTAAAGAAAATCAACATAAGGGTTGATTTTTAAAGATAATGTTCAAAATTAAATTTAAAAAAAAAAATCACCGCCATGGTTGATTTTTGAAAAAGATTGGACCGAAGTATTAAACTTTTGGGTGATCATAATGAAGATGTTCGTAGAATTTTTTTTAAAATTTTACGATTTTTGAAAAACCCTCATAGGTAATTTCATTTCTCTCATGAATGATGTTGGGATTGCCCCTCAGTTCTTCTGAAGCTGTTGAGTGTGCCATGCCTTTGACTGGTGCGGTTTTCTTTCCGGACATTGTCTGAACCATGTAAGGATGCGGGTGCTCTCTGCAGGGCAAACTGAGGATTAGCTGTTGAAAATAGTTTTGAATAGGAAATATTTGTTGAATATCTGGTAGACGATTTGAAGGACGTCCCATTACTAGGGACTGAGTCGTCGCTGGAGTTACGATAATTGCGCTGCTATTCTTTGCAAAATAAACAACTGAAAATATACCTTGTTACCTAGTCGAGGTTGGCAAACCAAGATAGGATGAAAATTAAGGGAATTTTATTAAAGGAAAAAGACATGATTTTATTAATAATAAACTTGACAAAGGGGAGGGGGTCGAACAATTTTCCACCACTCCTGATAATCATTGGACATTCGAGGACCAGGAAAAATAGTGAGAGTAACAAAAGGATCCCAGCCATGTCTGGCAGAATGGTACGCTCTGGACCACTGATCTGATGTGAGATCGAATTCTGGCAAGATCCCTGATAGTAGACGAATCTCTATGTGCTTCTGTCTTTGAGAGAATTGCCTGACACATCGCTTTGGATGGTAGTATACACAGAAGAATGGGCCAAGTAGCCTGAATCGCTTGCCGTATGCATAAGTATATCTGGGAGGTGATTCCTGACGATCAAAGTAGTCCCCTACGACTTCTTCGTCTTGAAGGTTATCGATCAAGAATCGGTATCGAGCAACTGAAAGAAGTTTTTCATCATTGTATCTGAATGAACTGGCTCGGGCTGGCACATGCCAGAGGAACCAAGATTGTAATGCGTAAGTGCACCCTTAGACTAGAAGTGATTCTCCGAGTGTGAAATGGGTCAACCCTCAGAACAGAAAAGCGAGTGCGGCCATAGCTATAGAGAGGCAGCAAGTCTGACGACTTCCCCACCTTCGCAGAAGTTGTACTATCCTGATATCCATGTAATTTCGTCCATCGGGAAAGAGAGCTAATCCCACAGTGCATAGGACCATCGCATGTTGGATTCTCTCTCGAGCTGTTCGAGATAAGGAACTGACTTTCACAAATGCTCCATACTGTCTGTAGATTTCGAACAGGTTCACATATTCATTTCCATTCTCCTCGATCAATGGCCAAGACTTGCGTCCTGTCATGCGAGCTAAAGCGTCTCGGGGATCCAGACCCTTGACATTGATCAAAAACTGTTTCTCCAATGGATCTCCAGGCTGACCAACTGGTTCAGGTAATCCCATAATCTCTGAGAATTCGTCCATCAACAAAGTCATTTCCCCCCATGGGAACCAGAAGGTACTAGTGCTCGGATTCCACCGCTCTGCGAGTGCGTGGATCAGATTGTCGTTAACTGTCTGCTTTCCCACTACAGATGCCAGTTCCAATCCACAATCGTTCAAATGGTCCAGAAACATACGAGAGAAGTTCTTGAGCCATGAATAATACCACCGGGGAATGAAGAATCTGTTGAGAAACTCTATTTTGATGTCACATAATATGATACACTGTCGTATTTGATTTTATATAATATGATAATATGTCTTCTTGAAAAATGTTATATTATGACTGGATATGTTTTGCCATATATCTAACGAGTATTTGATGCAAGGATATCTCACTCAAAAAGGATGGAGACCTCTTGTTCAAGTACAACTATGGTGCAATCATACTCCTTGAAGAAAAAGCTTGATGAGCCATGCATTCCTAAAGACCATCTAAAGAGATCGGCTACCTCAAGTTGAAGATTTTTTTCTTTTTTAGAGTCATATGTAACAGAACCTTCAGAAGCATGCATATTGCATATTACATACTCATTCATAAAAGCTACTTCATAAAAGTATACGATAGTTTCAAAAAGCAATAATTGTACCTTCTATCATATACAAGACAACTTGAAAAGTAATGATTTCAAAAGTAGGAAAAAGACAAAACATGGAAATCGGCTACACAAAGAAAAACAAATATAATACTTGTTGAAAAGACTTTAGTTACCTTTTTAAAGAAATGATTTCAAATGTGTAGGAAAAAGACAAAACATGGAAATCGGCTACACAAAGAAAAATAAATATAATACTTGGTGAAAAGACTCTAGTTACCTTTTTACAAACCCATAGAATGTCGACTTACTTGAAGTCATCATTCTCTTTGTATAACATTAAATACCTCCTGTAAGAAATCCTTGTTAATATCCTTCTCAAGAATGTCGACTTGTTTAAAGTCTTCATTCTCTCTGTAGACATTGAAAAACACATCATAAAGAAAACTCTTGATATGACTACGTACAAATAAATATCTCAAAGCATTCATTGTTCTTACACTCATTTAAAGTAAAGAAGTACTTATGTACCATAAATCATTTATTAGGATAAAGACAAAACTACATGACAGCCAACAATCCAACGTTCAATGTACTATTGTAAGAAATAGACTTTTTACATAAAATATATATTACCTAAAATATTACAACGACTATTGTACCCTATATTTTACTTTTATGGAAAGAAGACTTTTTCGAAAACCCATAAATTTGGTTTTTGAAATGACATGACATTTCACATCTCAAAAAGACTACGATTTCAAATAAGTAACGACTACTTTTTTAAAGCTATATAAACACACTCAATTAAACTATTCCAACAAGAAATGGATATGTGAGCTTACAACGAGAAAAATTCCTATTCGATATTTGAAAGAGAGCCTAGAAAAAGAAAGAGAAAAGAAAGAGAAAAAGTCAAGAATAGCTCTTTGACAAAGAGTATCTTCTGAGTGAAAAGAACAGAACATTCTGAGAATCCTTCATTCATGCATTCATATCATTCTGAAGGTTCTATAGGAAGTATTGTAACTTTTTGTTATTCACTGTTTTCCTTCTTTGTTGAAAGAAGTAGACCTCTGAGAAAGAGGGTGTTGCCCTTCTCTGTTGAGAGAAGAAGACCTCTGTGAAAGAGGGTGTTGTCCTTCTATGTTGAGAGAAGAAGACCTCTGTGGAAGAGGGTGTGCCCCTTCTCTGTTGAGAGAAGAAGACCTCTGAGGAAGAGGGTGTTGTACTATTTATCCAGTGACTCGGATGTTATAGTGGAAAGCTCAAGTGGTTTGCTTGGGGACTGGATGTAGGTCAGGGTTTTGACCGAACCAGTATATATTATGTGTTTATGTGTTGTGCCTTTATTGCATCATATTTTTAATTTATCGATCTGTTTAGTAATTCCCTATTCACCCCCCCCTCTAGTGGAATTTCATTTGGTATCAGAGCAGGTTTGCTGGTTTCGACATAACAAGTCTTCCAGCACAAATGGCATCTACCTCCTATGCTCGTGATATTGAAGGTCAACACGCATCTCGTCCTCCTTTCTTCAATGGCTCCAACTATGGATACTGGAAGTGCAGAATGACTATATTTCTCAAGTCCATAGATTTTGCTGTATGGAAAATTGTTGAGCATCCATACACATCTCCATCCACAGACTATAGCTTATGGTCTGATGAAGAAAGGAAAATGACAAATCTAAATGCAAAGGCTATGAATGCCTTATATTGTGCCATTGATCAGAATGAATTCAATAGAATATCTATATGTGAATCTGCATATGATATTTGACATTCTTTGGAGGTTATTCATGAAGGAACCAACAATGTGAAAGAAGCTAAAATCTCATCTCTTGTCAGAAAATATGAGTTGTTCAAAATGAACAAAGATGAACCCATCACAGAGATGTTCACCAGATTCACCAACATCACCAACGATCTGAAATCTCTGGGAGTAACCCACTTTCAGACAGAAAAGGTGAAGAAAATCTTGAGATCTCTCACAACTGATTGGGAGAAAAAGACTACTGCTATTGAAGAAGCTCAAGATTTGTCCAAGCTTACCCTGGACGATTTAATAGGCAATCTTATGGCCTATGAAGTCCACATGAAGGAAAGAAGGGAAGATGAACAACCTTTAAAGAAAACTCTAGCCTTCCCAGCCCTATCTGAGGATGAAGACTCAGAAAAAGAAACTGAGATTGCGCTACTCACCAGAAAATTCCAGCGCTTTATGAGAAGGAACTGACTTCCAAATAAGCACAAAGAAAGAAAAGACCCAAAGGAAGATTCTATGTGCTACCAGTGTAATAAGCCAGGTCACTTGAGACGTGACTGTCCTCTTCTCAAAAGAAAATCCAAGACTGAGGAACCAAAGAAAAGGTTCTTCAAGAAAAAGGCTCTGCATGCTCAATGGGATGATTCAGAACCATCCACAAGTGAAGAGTCAAATGATGATGAAGCAGAAACCGCCAACATGTGCTTCATGGCAGAAAGCTCTGTAAGTGAATCCCTTGATTTCTCTTTTAAAGAACTTCAAAATGCTTTTCAGGAACTTTTTGAAGAATCAAGGAAAACGATTATCAAAAATAGACATTTAAAATCTGAGAATCTAGAGCTCATTCTGAAAAATGAAAAACTCAGTATTGAAAATTCTGAGTTACAAAAGAAAATCTTCTTATTACTTCTGAAATCTCTTCTACTAGCTCCAAGACTAAAAATCTGCAAGTAGAAATTTCTGAATTAAAAAGTAAAACTGAGAACCTTATGAAAACGGTTTTCAAGTTTACTAAAGGAAAAGAGAACTTGGATAAACTCCTATCCTCTCAAAAAGTCTCTTTCTACAAGAATGGTATTGGCTACTCTCATTTCAACAAGCCTTCTTGTATGAATCAAAAGACCACTTTTGTGAAAAATTCTTCTGAACCTAAAAAGGAGTACTATAATTTTAATTTCTTAAACTCCTTTAAAGTTGTAGACAAACCTAAATCAAAATGGATTTGGGTTCCAAAATCTAACAAAAAGGGACCCGACTAGGTACCAAAAAGAAGTTTTACTTAATGTTTTGCAGGCTCCAAAGAAGAAGAACAGATGGATACTAGACAGTGGATGTTCAAAGCACATGACAGGACATCTAGACCTTTTTGTTGTTCTTCATCATAAAGAAGGAGGAACGGTCACCTTTGGAGATAACAACAAAGGTTTGATAATTGGTATTGGTAATATTGGTAATATTGATAAACCTCTTATCAAAGACGTTCTCCTGGTTAAAGGCTTAAAACATAACCTTCTAAGTATTAGTCAAATGTGTGACACAGGTTATAATGTTAGCTTTAATCATGATGCTTGTCTTATAGCAGACACCAACGAGAACATCATCTTAAAAGGTATAAGAAGAAATAATATATATGAACTATACCTAGAAAACATCACTGAACATTACCTTATAGCTAATAATGACACTCAATATTTATGGCACATGAGAATGGGTCATGTCAACTCCAAATACATGTCTAAATTAGCTAAAGATAAGTTAGTACGTGGGTTACCCAAAATATCTTTTAAGAAGAATTATTTTTGTGATGCATGTCAACTAGGAAAACTATCAAAATCATCTTTCAAATCAAAAAATATTATTTCAAGCAAAAGACCTTTAGAGATTCTCCACCTGGATCTTTTTGGTCCTTCTAGAGTAGCTAGTCTTAATCACAATAAAAACGTTTTTGTCATTGTGGATGACTACTCAAGATTTACTTGGGTAATATTTTTGAAAAACAAAAGTGACACGTTTTGTCAATTTGAAATTTTGTGCAAAAAATTACAAAATGAAAAATCTTGTTCCATTGTAAAAATCCGTAGTGACCATGGAGGAGAATTTGAAAATGAACTTTTTGAAAATTTTTGTAACTTGCATGGTATTTCTCATAACTTTGCCTTTCCTAGAGCTGCACCTCAAAATGGGGTAGTAGAAAGAAAAAATAGAACCCTTCAGGAATCTGCTAGAACTATGCTCCAACATAATAATCTTGCTAAATCTTTCTGGGCAGAAGCTGTTAATACTGCATGCTATATATCAAATAGAGTTCTTATTAGACCCTTATTAAATAAAACTCCCTATGAATTATTCTATGACAGGACTCCAAGAATAGACTATTTTAAAGTCTTTGGATGTAAATGCTTTATCCTTAACACAAAAGATAGCCTGGATAAATTTGATGCTAAATCTATTGAAGGCATATTCTTAGGATATTCAAGTCATAGTAAAGCTTATAGAGTTTTTAATAAGAGTTCATATACTATTGAAGAATCTATGCATGTCAGTTTTGGTGAATCTATTGATCAATCTGTTCTTAAACAGACTAATGATGATGATGTTGAAAGTACATATTTATTCCTAGATAACACAACCAAATATAATGAAGATGATCATCAAAGAACATTTGTCGAAATCAAAGATCATCCTCAAAAGCAGATTTTGGGAGACCTGACAAAGGGGGTTCAGACTAGAGCTGAGCTAGAACGGATTACAAATATGGCATTCATTTCTCAACTTGAACCAAAGAAGATTGATGAATCCATCATCGATGAGTTCTGGATGCTAGCCATGACTGAAGAACTGAATCAATTCCAAAGAAATGAAGTTTGAGATCTTGTACCAAGACCAAAGGATCATCAGATCATTGGGACAAGATGGATCTTCAGAAACAAGCTAGATGAAACAGGTAATGTTATAAGAAACAAGGCAAGACTAGTAGCTCAAGGATACAACCAGGAGGAATGTATTGATTTTGATGAAACATTTGCTCCTGTTGCTAGACTTGAATCTATTAAGATGTTTTTAGCATATGCAAGCTATATGGATTTTAAACTTTATAAAATGGATGTTAAAAGTGCCTTTCTTAATGGTTTTATAAATGAAGAATTTTATGTAAAACAACCTCCTGACTTTGAAAATGAACAATATCCAGATCATGTTTTCAAACTAAAACGTGCCTTATATGGATTAAAACAAGCACCTCGTGCTTGGTATGATAGACTCAAAACCTTTTTATTAAAAACCGGTTTTTCGGTAGGCAAAGCAGACTCTACTTTATTTGTAAAAGTTGTGAATAATCATACCTTAATTGTTCAAGTTTATGTGGACGATATCATCTTTGGATCTACTAACAACACTCTCTGTGAAGAATTTTCTAAGTCCATGTAGAAGGAATTCGAAATGAGTATGATGGGAGAACTCAACTACTTTCTTGGACTGCATATTAAGCAAACCAAGGATGGAGTTTTCATCAATCAATCCAAGTATGCTCATGAACTTCTAAAGAGGTTCAACATGAACTCAACAGCTTCAAAAACCACTCCTATGAGCACAACCACTGTTTTGGACAAAGATGAAGATGGTAAGTCTGTTGATACAAAGGTATACCGAGGTATGATAGGATCACTTCTGTATTTAACTACAAGCCGTCCAGATATTATGTTCAGTGTTTGCTTGTGTGCTAGATTTCAGTCAAATCCAAAAGAATCACATCTTAAAGCTTTAAAAAGAATAATGAGATATTTAAAAGACACAATTGATTTTGGATTATTCTATTCAAAATCCTCTACATTTGATCTAATCTCATACAGCGATGCTGACTTTGCTGGAAGTAAATCTGACAGAAAAGGCACAAGTGGAACATGCCATATGCTAGGGCACTCACTAGTTTCATGGTTCAGTAAGAAACAAAACTGTGTATCCTTATCAACTACTGAAGCTGAATACATTGTTGCTAGCCTAGCTTGTACACAAGTTATCTGGATGAAACAAACTTTGAAAGATTTTGGTTTAAATTTTGAAAATACAACTATTTTCTGTGATAATACTAGTGCTATAAACCTATCTAAAAATCCTATTTTACACTTACGAACTAAGCACATTCAAATAAGACACCACTTCTTAAGAGAATAAGTCTTAAACAACATAATTAAACTCGAATACATACCCACTAATCAACAGTTAGCAGACATCTTTATTAAACCATTAAAACATGAAGACTTTACACGAATTAGAAGAGATTTAGGAATATGCAAACTAAGTGACTTATAATTAATCTCACAAACTAAAACATCTTATGAGTTCTATTAAAATTTTATTTTATTCGGTTTCATTCTTATCTATTTCTTATATTTATTTATTTTCTATATTCACGTATACTCTAAACACTTATAAAAACACATTCATCATGACACATTCTTTATGTCTTTCAACTTGTCATCTTTCAAGTACACATCTATAATGACTCCTTGTCCTATTTCCTTTCACTCATATCCATAAGAACTAATTATATTAAGTAAAAGCTATCATGACATTGTTCACATCACTCATCTCATAACACCTTTTATTATTTTTGTCCTTTTGTGAAAACTTCTCTTACGATAAGTTAGTTCACCTTCAACATGATAACATATTCCTCTCAACTTGCCTATACGTAACTTAAACAAGAATAGTATTTTATGAGAAATCTTGCTTTTCAAATTTTAGTCAAAATCGAATGATTATCTTTTTAGTTCTCTTTACCTTCTTCTAAAGTTAAGTTGTTGTATTTCACGTATAATTTTACTATATCATTTGTTATATCATATATTACGTACACTCTATTTCTATCATGTCTTCATTCACACCTCTTTATGAATAATTATTATTTTCAAAAACTTGTCCACCATTCTTTTTCTTATGTACTATTTAGTACCACACTTTTTTGTCACTCTTCATCCAATACAAAGTGAATCTCCATCCGTGACCTTTATACATTTAAATTTATCGTTTTCAAAAACCATGAACTCCCTCCATTAAAACCATGTCCTCTTAGACAAACATCAATAATGACTTTATGTCATACATCAAGTGATTGTTGTCCTTTATAATCTCTCTCTCTCTCTTTCAAATTCGTATATCAACTCATCTGTCTTTATAATTTTTTTTCACTCTCCTACAAAAATTCTTCTCAAATAAGAAATTATTGCATCCTTGCTTGTCCTATTCCGAATTCATCTCTCACGGATTTTGTATGCTTTTATATAAAGTAATATAATATTTGGCTTAAAAAGTTGTTTGTTTTATTAGGCCATTATTTCCTTCACTATACATCTTTTCTCACATGACACATATCAAACTTCGACAAACTCTCCCATAGTAAACCTTTCTCTATATAGAAAACTTCAAAAACTATGTCCTTCTTAACATACAATACACTATCATCCAATACACGGATTTGATTTGTCATTCACAAGCCTCTTTATTTCCAACTCACGCATTTCCTCTTTCAGCTAAAATCTAAAAATCCTTCACTTCCAATGTCATTCATTACTTATCACCATTACTTTTCTCCTTCTATTAAATAGATTGACTCATCTCTCACCAATTCCCCACGAATATCTCTATTCTCTTACAAACTACTACTCTTTCCAAGCTCTTCTCTCTTGCTCGTTTTTCCTAAGCTCTTACAATGGCTTTCTCTTGCTCATCTGACTTACTCCAAGCTTCGGAGTTGAGATTTCCGGATCTCATTCACACTTATCACTCCATAAAATCTTTGACCATTCTACCAGGCAGTTTGATTCACCTTGAAGCCATTCCAGCTTTTGACTTACAAACTTCTCTTTTCGAACTTATTCATGTTCTAGCCTCTCCAAAACAAATGCCCATCTATCCTCATCTTATCAAAATATTCTACACCAACCTTTCTATCGACCATGATCACTCTTCTATCACTTCCATGGTACATGGAAAAATTTTCTCCTTCGACATATCTCAGTTAGGCAACATTTTGAATATTTCTTCTTACGGTATTGAGCTTCCCAACATTGTTCCTCTCGACCACTCTATGTTTCAGAAAATCCTCCTCTCCACTCGCTCCACTCACTTCCCATGGCATGAGAGTAATCTCCAACCTCATGCTCTATTGTTGTCCAAAATTCTTTCCTCCAATATCGTCCCCAAGTCGCCCTCTAGGGGATTTATTGCAAATGAAGTTTCCCTTCTTCTTTATGCCATCTTCTCTGCCTTTCCCATCAACTGGTCCAGTGTCATCTTCCACAACATGATCAACTTTTGTTCCTTTAAGTCTCTTCCCTTCGGATATTTCATCACACTCATTCTTGAATTCTTCCAGATTCCTCTTGCAACAGATGTCGTCTACTACTCAAACAATATATTTGATGACTCCTCGCTCCATGAAGAAGAGTCCTCTCACCTAAACTCTAACGATGAAGGCCCTCAAGAAGCAGATCAAGCAGCAACTTCTGACCTTGACATCTTCTCGGCTCTTGTCAATGTCCAGAACACCCACGATCTCCTTCTGAAGAATCAAGCTTCCCTACAACTCGACCAAGATGCATTACTTCGAAAGTTTCACCCTTCCTCCGGATCAAAATAAACTCTTTTTGGACTGTAATAACTTTACATTATTTTGGTTTAACTTTATTTTTTTTGGTCTGTAATAACTCTGCTTACTCTGATCCCTTCCTTTTTGTCCATGACAAAGGGGGAGAAAAACTTGTCTCCATCATTGGAGAAAAATACTCGTCTTTGACATTTTTCAATATTTTTATGATAGTATTATTTCTATGAATAATGTCTTTTTGACAGGGGGAGCATATTTTGTCATCATCAAAAAGGGGGAGAATGTTGAGAAACTCTATTTTGATGTCACATAATATGATACACTGTCGTATTTGATTTTATATAATATGATAATATGTCTTCTTGAAAAATGTTATATTATGACTGGATATGTTTTGCCATATATCTAACGAGTATTTGATGCAAGGATATCTCACTCAAAAAGGATGGAGACCTCCTGTTCAAGTACAACTATGGTGCAATCATACTCCTTGAAGAAAAAGCTTGATGAGCCATGCATTCCTAAAGACCATCTAAAGAGATCGGCTACCTCAAGTTGAAGATTTTTTTCTTTTTTAGAGTCATATGTAACAGAACCTTCAGAAGCATGCATATTGCATATTACATACTCATTCATAAAAGCTACTTCATAAAAGTATATGATAGTTTCAAAAAGCAATAATTGTACTGATGATGCATGAAATGCACATCATGTAAACAAGTTTTTCATGCATTTTGTATCAAGTTTAAGGTTTTAAACCCATGTTTAGATATGTTTTGATAGTAAGGGGCTATGGTTCGAATTTCAGAAAAATCGGAGTTAAAATGAGAGAGTTATGGCTATTTCAGTGTTTGGGCACGGATTTTGAGGTGGATCAGATCCATATCCGACCCAATTAGGTCAATTGGACCTTGGATCAACTCTTAGAAAGCCCAAAACCCAACCCACACGCCTATCCATACCCATTTCAAAAAGGTTTTCTAAAAACCCCCCCAGAAAGTGGCGCCTAGCAATATTTTATTTTTTAACACTCTTTCTGAAAAATGTCAAAACTATAAATAGTTTTTTTTCAAGAACCCTAGGCGTCTTTGGCTTGGATTGACGCCCCCTACAGTGACTCTACAGCAACAACTCCTTCCTCTCCATCTTCCCCACGTGTTGGCCATTGAAGATCGACCTATGCTTGATTTTCAAGCATATTTTCAAGCTTTCTTTGGTTTCTTTTCATTTCTTTCTTATTCCTTGCTGTCTTTTCACCATTTTTCTGTATTTTTGCAGGTGTAGCAGAGGTGGAGACCATTAACCTTGGGCGGAAGTGCGCAACACACCACCAAGGTGAGCCGGCCCTACCTCCATCCGGCTTTCTACACCCTCCGATCGAGAATCGGCCCACACTCCATCGTCGGTGGATCTCCAACGTGTAGCAGCTGCAATAGGTGCCGTTTTTGGTGAAGTACAGCATCCTTGAACTGTAGAGGACGTCCATCTCCAGCCACGGTCCGCTCTTCTTCATCCCCCCGGTCGTCGGATCCTCCAAAAGGTAGGTCTTCTTCTTTCTTCTCTTCTAGATAAAGCCGATTTGTGTGCGGATTTTTGTTTTGTTATTTTCTGTATGTTTCTTAGTTTTCTTCTTATTTCAGCCCTAGTATAGAGTTTGTGCTCAGACCAGCACGAGAGATTAGGTTCTATTTCATTACGTTTTTGTTTGATTCGGGTTTTTCTATCGTTTTTATCTAAAACGTGCAAATCGGCAAGAGGCTCTTCTAGTCGATTTAGGTTTTTGTTTCCAGCGTGTTATAGGTGTTTTCTTTTTAGAAAATCTCAGAAACAAATTTCATTTTGATTCATCTTAGTCGTTAGGCTTGTTCGGGTGTCGTTTTTGCTTGAAAAGAAGAAAAATCGGCTAGACTTTTTCTAGCCGATTCTTGATTTCTACAAAAATATTTTTCTGTTTTGCTATTTTTGTTTTGTCCAGCATGTGTCTTGTATTGTGTTGCTGAAAATCTCATTAGGAAATTTCATTTTAGTTTATTCTAAGTCGTAGGTCGTGTTGGTGTTTCGTTTTGATTTTATTTTTTTTGAAAAAGAAAAAAATCGGCTAGAGATATTCTAGCCGATCTTTGTATCTTGGTTAAATGTTTGTGTTGATGTGGATACACCATGGAGTTTGCTGTGTTTTTGTATGTTAACAGTAGTACAAATTGGTGTTTGTCATTTCATTGTTTTAGGATTGGTTTAATTAATTGTATTAATCATTTGTCGTTTTTGTGTTTTGAGTCTATAGTAGAAAATTACAAAAATCAAGTTTTTGTTTTCTCTCATGTTTTTAATTCCAGCATAGTGCTGTTCTTGTTAGCTTTTGTGTAATTAGGAGTCATTTGAATTATTTTCTAAGTTAGTTTTATCAAAATAGTGGTTATTTCGTTTATTGTTTTTTTTTGCTAGTTTACAAATTTTATTTTTTTTTATTTTCGTGAGGTTCTTCTTCTTCCCCTAGGTGGGGCGACAGCCATTAGAGCTCTCCTTGAGCTCTTGGTCGATTTTTAGAAAGTCTTAATGGTCATTAGTTGAGTTAGGAAGGTGTCTAGGTTCAATGTATTAGGTCTTTCTTTTCTAGCCGTTTTTAGAGGTTAATTAAGTAGGTTTTGAGAATTAGGTTAGCATTAAACTCTTAGGAAATCGTTTTTCTCTTTAATTCCTTTTATTCCCTAGGTAGATTTACTACTTTTTAGAAAGTGTAGCCATTTTTAGAGTTGACGATTTTTGAGAGGAGAAGCAATTAATGCATTGAAATGTGGAAAGTTTTTGGAAAAAGATAAGTTTCAAAAATCGTGTGGACTATTTGAAGAAAGATTTAATTCTTGAGTGCCTATTAATAGGGAGTTACAAATTGAGATTTGAAAAGCCAATTTGAAAATCAATTAAATTTCCAAAGTAGGTGTATGAATTCAAGAAAGAAGTAATTGCTCTAAATTCTTGGTTGGAAAGCTAAAATCGTGTGATTATCTAGGTTGGACGATTTGGCTTCTCAAAAAGGAATTAATTGCAATTAAAGGCTTTCCCTCATCTTGGTTTTAGAAATAGCATTACTCCTTGTTTCCCAAGGGGATTTAAAAGCTCTTTAAGGTTGTAACTCCCCATTAAAAAGGATGATTTTTGGACTTCTCCATTTCTAAAATTATCTTTGATTTTTTTTATTGGGTGCCTATCCTTCTAACCGACCCCAGTCAACCTAGTCCAAGACCTAGACCTAACCCAAACCGAGCCTAGGTCGAGTCAACCCCTAGTCTAAACCCACTTGAGTCTAGTCAAGTCAACCCTTAGTTTGAGTCAACCGACCCTACCTATTGAACCTAATCTAACCTAGTCAATTAGATTGACTTGGTTAGGTGCGCCTTGTATCCAAGTCAACTTGAGCCTAGTCAAGACCAAGCCTAACCTAAGTCAAAGTCAAAACCTAGACCTAGCCCTAGTCCGAGTCGAGTCAAACCTTATCCCGAGCCTATCTCACCTAACCTAACCCAAAACCGAACCCATCTAGACCAAACCAACCTTCGTTGACTAAGTCAACCCTCAACCGAGTCCAACCTAGTCTTAGTAAGCCTAAGTCCAAGACCTAGACCTAGACCTAGCTCTAGTCAAGACTAAGTCAAACCCTAACCTAGTCTAAGTCAAAGTCAAGACCAACCCGAGGTCGAGTCAACATTAACCTAGTCAAACCCGAGACCAAACCTAGCCGAGCCCAAACCTAAACCGAGTTGAGTCAAACCTAACTCGAGCCTACCCAAGTTAACTCCCTTAGTTAAGCCTAAACCGAGCCCACCTAAACCCAAACCGATCCTAGTCGAATCAACCAAGTGAACCCTAACCTTAGCCTTCGTTCTTTAGTGAAGTAAGTTCATTTCTTATTATTTCTTTTGATTTCTATATTAATTAGTTTATTTATCTAATTTAGTTTTAGTGTAGAAGTGTGTGTACGTATAGCGTATTTATTTAGTATGTATGAAATGTGTTGTGTTATGTTTTGAATGATAGTTAGATATTAGTTAACTTAGTGGTTAGATTGCATTTTATTATTTCGCATAGTTGCATTTCTATTGTTAGTTAACTTAGTTCTATTCATAAATTGCTTGTAGTGTTTTGTTCGTCGTGCACTTAGTATTTTCCTAATAATCATCTGCATATACACTATTATACAGTGTCATTTAGATTGCATTAGGTGTAGATTGCATTTGATAGTGTTTACATAGGTTCATAAAGTGAATAGTGCACTCAAATAAAAACCAGATTTTTGCCCTGTCGCAACAGAATTATTTTCTGAGCAAACATTCTGCGTTTTCCAAATTTTTTTCTTCTATTCACTTTATGGACGTGTTCTTTAACTGCAGACCAAATTTCAGCTCATTCGGAGTTGATTTGGTCTGATTTTTAAGCGTTTTGTGAAAACCGCTTTTTCTGGATTTTAAATTACAGGACTGGCGATATCCTGATTTTTTCCAGATTTGAAACGCTTATATCTGAAGTTCCAGATATTGTTTTTCAATTCTGTAAAAACTGTCAGTTTGTTTAATCTGTCAGTTGTAGAACAGAACAAATTTCGGGAAAATCGGATCTCGTTTGCTCTGTCAAACAGTGGTTTTCCGATAACCTGTCAGATTGCTAGTTTACACTAGTTAGGGGCAGTTCGTAATTTTCTTAGTTTCGGCATTTTAGACGTGTTTTCAGTAGTTTCTGTATTTTAGAAGTTGCATGATCATCATACTGCATTAGTAGAAGTAATTTGGTTAATTTTAGAATTAATTTAGTATTTTATTTAATTTTTGTTTGATAAATAACATTTGTTTATTATTTTCGTAGAATTAGACATAGTTTTAGTTGTGGCTTGCATCATTAAAATAGAAAACTAACTTTGTATTTTTCTGCATTTTTAGGTTGGAAAGCATATTTAGTTTCCAGGGTTATTATACAAGTGAGAAGATTCTCTAAGTGGCGAAAAGACAGAAATACCCTTGGTGTGGAGCAGAAGACTGAATGCTTGTTTATTGTTCTTTTAGTGCTTAATTGTAGTTGTATTCACTCTATATTTGTAGATTGCCATTTAATATTAATAAATTAAATTTTTCTAGAATTGTAGTGATTAATTCCTGTTCCCTGAGGATCGACCCGTACTTACCACTTTGTGGAAAGTCGGTTTTTATATTTTTGGTTGACGATTTTCCAAAGTTTTATTGAAAATAATTGTTTTCAAAAGAGCATTCCAAAATATCAACCATGTACCTTCTATCATATACAAGACAACTTGAAAAGTAATGATTTCAAAAGTAGGAAAAAGACAAAACATGGAAATCGGCTACACAAAGAAAAACAAATATAATACTTGTTGAAAAGACTTTAGTTACCTTTTTAAAGAAATGATTTCAAATGTGTAGGAAAAAGACAAAACATGGAAATCGGCTACACAAAGAAAAATAAATATAATACTTGGTGAAAAGACTCTAGTTACCTTTTTACAAACCCATAGAATGTCGACTTACTTGAAGTCATCATTCTCTTTGTATAGCATTAAATACCTCCTGTAAGAAATCCTTGTTAATATCCTTCTCAAGAATGTCGACTTGTTTAAAGTCTTCATTCTCTCTGTAGACATTGAAAAACATATCATAAAGAAAACACTTGATATGACTATGTACAAATAAATATCTCAAAGCATTCATTGTACTTACACTCATTTAAAGTAAAGAAGTACTTATGCTCCACAAATCATTTATTAGGATAAAGACAAAACTACATGACAGCCTACAATCCAACGTTCAATGTACTATTGTAAGAAATAGACTTTTTACATAAAATATATATTATCTAAAATATTACAACGACTATTGTACCCTATATTTTACTTTTATGGAAAGAAGACTCTTTCGAAAACCCATAAATTTGGTTTTTAAAATGACATGACATTTCACATCTCAAAAAGACTACGATTTCAAATAAGTAACGACTACTTTTTTAAAGCTATGTAAACACACTCAATTAAACTATTCCAACAAGAAATGGATATGTGAGCTTATAACGAGAAAAATTCCTATTCGATATTTGAAAGAGAGCCTAGAAAAAGAAAGAGAAAAGAAAGAGAAAAAGTCAAGAATAGCTCTTTGACAAAGAGTATCTTCTGAGTGAAAAGAATAGAACATTCTGAGAATCCTTCATTCGTGCATTCATATCATTCTGAAGGTTCTATAGGAAGTATTGTAACTTTCTGTTATTCACTGTTTTCCTTCTTTGTTGAAAGAAGTAGACCTTTGAGAAAGAGGGTGTTGCCCTTCTCTGTTGAGAGAAGAAGACCTCTGTGAAAGAGGGTGTTGTCCTTCTCTGTTGAGAGAAGAAGACCTCTGTGGAAGAGGGTGTGCCCCTTCTCTGTTGAGAGAAGAAGACCTCTGAAGAAGAGGGTGTTGTACTATTTATCCGGTGACTTGGATGTTATAGTGGAAAGCTCAAGTGGTTTGCTTGGGGACTGGATGTAGGTCAGGGTTTTGACCGAACCAGTATATATTCTGTGTTTATGTGTTGTGCCTTTATTGCATCATATTTTTAATTTATCGATCTGTTTAGTAATTCCCTATTCACCCCCCCTCTAGTGGAATTTCAGAATCTGGTGCTGAAGCCTCAATGTTCAGAAAGACCTTGTCGCACCTCGTAGGAGATGTGACCCTCGGGAAAGACCGAATCAAGTTGACTGAATGCCATCAGACTGGAAAACATAGAGAATTGAAATAAGACTTGGGAAAATACAGGAATTTTGAAAAAGATGCAGGCAGGATAAAAATGAAGTAGAAAATTCGAGATCCAGAAGAACGAAAGGATGGAAAATTACCTGGAGTTTTGAAGGAAATATAGAAGAATTTAGAAAAACGTCCAGGGTTTGGATAAAACAAGATTTTTAGATAGTATATGGAAACAGATGGAAAAATTGAAGAATTTTGAAAATCGTCCAGTATTTTAGAAAACTTATGGAAAAATGTAATAAAAGCAACTGACATTCAATCACATCTTGTACAGACAAGTATGCACATACAGCATTCCCTAAAAGCTGACTCTAGATGCACAAGTTTTAAAATAGCTGTAGGACTTTAATCCTAACTCTCAGGTTCAGATCAACTGTGTCCAATCATGCTATGCCTATATACTCGAGCCGAGGCTCGATGTACGTGGCATAAAATCAATTTCTCCTGTTCTAGGTTCAAGTTTTCCAACATCCTTGAGCACTTGCCGATATCCGTTGGACTATGGCCCTTGGTACGTGGCAGGGGGGTTTCACCCAAATAGGTGGCCCAGTTGTGAGGCTTTGTCCCGAACTATGGTTCTAGAAGAAAGCCCAGCAACGTGAAGACCGAGTAAAGATAGGTGGGGGGGGTTGAAAACATGAGCACATGCAAGCAAACAGAGGGCTCTAAGTCCTAAAGAGATAGAATTTTGAAATATTTGAAGAAGCAAGCATTGTTTTCATACAATCCTAGATTGAGGAGTGTTGTATTAGCCCTAAGTCTATGTGAGCATGAATAATTCTCCTCAATATGGTCCTACCAAACCATGCCTAGTCTACATGCAATCCATGTCAGCTGGGTTCAAGTCTAGGCTCCTAGGTTCACATGATAACAGAAAGTAAAAACTGACATTCCATGGAACACAATTTTGACAATTTGAATTAAGTCAAGCACACAATTGATCAGGCGAAGACAGGTCCCATCTCGGTCGCCGAACCTGTTATCATCGCAAAATTTTTACTTTTGCAAGTCAAACTGATCTTTGAAAAAGATTTTGAAAATAACTCACCTCCGTTTTAAAATGCAGGATAATTCCGAAGAATGGGACTCGCCTGTCGGTACGAGGTTCAACCATTCCTGTCGCCTTTACCAGGGGTAATTGAATCAAGGATCAATTGTATGCTTAACTTTGCTCAACTTGTCTAAATCATATTCTATTTCCTAAATGCACAAAGAATCAGGCATGTGCTACGAATTTCTGAAAATGCAGGTTTGAAAACATGATGTTTGCTTTGAGATTTGAAATACTTGGAGAATTCTTGGAAAAGATAACACTTGGAAAATCATGAAATTAGTGAGAGAATATTTCTGAGGAAAGTGAAAATCGATTTATGAAGAATTCAAGTGTTTTATGAAAATTGATTCTGAGAAATTTGGAATAACTTTGGAAAAACTTGATTTCTCTGAATTTAAACTTTGAAATATAACTTGAAAATCAGGATTTTGAACTTGAGAAACACTTGAAATATCCTTTGAAATCTCAATGTTTTTTGAGAAAATCGATTTCTATATTAAACTTAGAAAATTTTAAGAAAATCGATTTCTCTAAATTTAAATCGGAATTTGCAAATGAATGAAGTGAATGAATATGGATTTGAAAGTCTTGATTTTAGGGAATTGAGAAAATACTTTTTGTATTTTTGAGAAATGCAGTGCATTTTGAAGTTAGCCTAAGAGTGTAGGCTGAATGTGGCTAATACGAAGATTACAAATCTGGGTATCATTCGTATTCTGACTATGGCCATAAATACAAATTCCACAAAGTTTGTCAACTCCATAAGAGCTAGTTCATGTGCCATTCGTGTAGACCAAAGTGAATTTGTAAAGAATGTGCATGAATTGGCATACATTGCAGTTATATATCAAAGTTTAAAACTATATGCAATGCAAATCCTAATCTATGTAGAAATTTAAATTCTTATTCCAAATTTAATTACAATTTACATCACTAATTGAATTTAAACACAGGAAAATAAAGTCTTCAATGTCCCTACAAAACTGAAAAACTTGTTAGTGAAGATATGTCGGCTTTTCTAGGTTTATCCAACAATATCTAGAAATTATTGGATTTTGCTAGATATAAGCCTTTTTCCATGATTCCCAGATATAAACTTAATAAAATATGAAATAAAACTAAAAAAATAATAAAGATGAGATTTGAAAATTCGAAATTAGGGTCAAAATGACCAAAATACCCATGATAGCAAGACTATGGCCTTGAAACCAGGGTTTTCAGAAAGATATTTTGTAAAATGCAAGTTTTGAAATTCAAATGAGGATAAATCATACATAATATGACATGATATGATTAAAAACATAAAAATTAGGGTTTAAAATTTTGAAATTGAAGTCAAATGACCAAAATGCCCCTGATAGCAAGATTATGTCCTTGAAATCAGGGTTTTCTGAAATAGATTTTGGTAAAACTTGGGATTTATGATGGAAATAAACATAAAATCAAACATGAAATATCCTAATATGATTCTAAACATGAACAAACCCTAAAACTATGAACTTTCACACGAAAATCAAGAAATATCACCAATATCACGATTTTGGCAGTGTTTTTGGATCTTTCAGGTACCCTGTTTTGCAATTTGATCTATTCAAGCATCAAATGAATTCCAAATTTAATAAAAATCGACACCTGTACTTATTATAACCCTAAAATCAGATTGGAATCATAAAAATATATTTTTGACATTATTTTAATTCAAAAATTGTATTAAAACCCTAAAATAAGTTATTTTCACCCATGTTCATAGACCAGTTCCATTGTTAGACCTGAATCAGGAAACAAATCACAATAAAAATTTCTTAAATTTTACAGAAGTAAACTAGACAGAAAAACAGAAATTTCCATTTTTACAGATCGGAAAAATCATCTTTGATGAGGGAGAAACATTTCCGGCAATCTGGATTAAAATATGACGAATCTAAAAAGGATTAAAACAGGTACTTCTGATTGAAAATACAGAAATAAATATTAAACTAAATCAAAATTTTTTGAAATTTCAGCAGTGAACAGTAGACCTAAAACTAATAAAACTCTATTTTTACATATCATGAATCGGATCTACGGTCTGAGATCTATGATCAACACAATTCAGATTAGGGTTTTGGTAAACCCTAACGAGTTTTAAATCCTAAATCTGATTCTCTGACAGAGGCAAAATACTAAACAGAGACTAAAAATTATCAAAATTTTACAGTAAATATTTCACATTAATAAAAATCTACTGCATTTTACGGATCTTGAATCGGATATCGGATGAGGAAAATAACACAACAACAAGTTACCTATGAATTTCAATATCGATTCTAAACGATGGAAAATCACGGTTTAATATTTCATTTTTTTGACAGAGTTCACGAATCCCAAAACATCCAAAATGTTTATAGTAATTAATTAGCATATCCATGTATCACATATTAAAAAATCAGAAATTTACAGTGAGTAATTCAATACGAAATAACATGTTCTTTGCTGATCCAAGCTTAAAACACACAGAAATTTGATAAAAACTAATAAAGCATGCATTAATCAATGAAAACAATAAAGAAAATATCAAAACAGTAAAATAAAATTGATTTCTATGCTGGAAAACGTATAATAAACATAAATAAGCAAAGAAATAAATAAAATATAGGGAATCCATGGCTGGAATCGCTTTTACCCTTGAAACCATGGATTTAATCCATTTAATTGGATAAATCTCATGTTTTCTTGGTTAAGAATATAAAAAGAAATGCAATAAACGATTCTAATGGATTAAAATCATGAAAAATAGCATGGAATAGGGTTAGATCATCTTATTGAATTGAACTTGAGGTTCTTGAGGTTGAATTCATGGTTTAATCCATGAAAGGGGAATTTCCATGGTGAAATCTATTGAAAAATCATAAAAAACTAATAAAAAAATAAAAATAATATTAAATAACTCACCTTGGGGCTGCAGCTTCAATGGAGGAAGGTGGAGGTGATGGAGAGGAGAAAGAAGCCACAAAAATTTGAGAGAAAAAGAGCTCCCTTTGACCCCCTTTAGGTCCCCTATTTATAGATTTTTTTTTTTGGATTTGTTTAGGAAGAGTTTTGATTTTTTAGACTCTTTTTAATTGTTTTTGATAAACCACATGAGGAGGACGATTTTTTTGGAGAATTCTAACCTAAATGGACTCTAATTAATCCCTAATTAAACTCTAGAAAGTCCAAATGTGGCACCCTAGTATGGACCCACATTTGGTTTTTAAAACTTGAATTTAAAACCTTTAAAAACCAATGGTTTAAAACTTAAATAAAATGGATTTTTAAAATTGCTTTTGACTCTTATAAACCCCTAGCCTAACTAGGAAAATGATTAACCCTAGTCTAACCTTGACTTCTTCAAATGTGGCGCCACTCCGAGTGGGCCCCACTTGAATTTTCAAAAACGATTTTAAAACTTGAAAATGAGAGGTTTTTCAAAAGAGATTCAAAAGTAGACTTGAAATTGAAAGTTTTGAAATGTCATAGAGTTCCAACTGGGTCAGAACTCCTCTGAATATGGAGCCAACTGAGTGGGCCCACATCAGGTTTTCAAAGATTTGAGATAAACATTGAAAATAACTTTGAAAAGGGGTTAAAATCAACAACTAAAATTCAGAATTTTTGAAAATGGCGTCTCAAGCGAACTGAAACTCTGGGTTAGAGTCCTGGATTTTTAGGACTATGAGATTTTGGGTTTTAAAAGCCAAATGAAAGAGTTTTTGAAAAAGATTTCATCGAAAATGGTGAAACAAGTCGGAAAATACAGTCAGGGTTACACTCCTAACTCAATCAGAACTCTGAAATAGAGTCCTAGATTAACTGGACTCTAGAAAATGACCTAATTTTTTAAAACAGATGAAAATAAATGAAAATGGAAGTAAAAACAGATTCTAGAATAGACTCCTGACTGGACTAGGACTCCAGGACAGAGTCCTGATCGGACTGAAACTGTAGATTTTTTTGGTATTTTCTGAAAAACATATGAAAGAACTTGTGAAAACAGTGAAAACAATAACAAATATTGAAATAAAACAAAATTCTGATTCAACTGAGACTCTGGGGACAGAGTCCTAATTGAACTAGGAATCTCAGATTTTTGGATTTTCTAAGAAAACAAATGAGAGAATTTTGAAAGACAGTTAAAAATAGGATAAAATTGAAGTTTTTGTTTAGAGTCCTGATCTGGTTAGGACTCTGAGAAAGTGTCCTGATTCGATCAGAAATCTAAGAAATTTTGGTTTTCTGATAAGCAATTAATGAAATTTAAGCAAAGCTTTTGAAAACCAGTGAAAATGAATCATGAAAACCAATTTTGGATAGAGTCCTACTTCGATCAGGACTTCATTCATAAATATTTTTGAAAACAAGAGTTCTGGATCTCGATGATGAGATGCAATGACATGCAATGCAATGAAATGACATGTCAAATGCACGCAATGATATGCAACAACATATGTAAGTACTGGATGAGGGTGAAAATTTGGGGTGTTTACAGCCGGTCAGCCTGGAGATCCATTAGAGCAGCAGTTTCTGATTAATGTCAAGGGTCTGGACCCTAAAGATGTTGTAGCTCGCATGACGGGGCGTAAGTCTTGTCCACTGATTGAAGAAAATGGGAATGAATATGTGAGACTGATTGAGATCTACCGACAGTACGGGGCATTCGCAGAAGTCAGCTCACTATTCAGGACAGCTCGAGAGAGAATTCAGCATGCGATGGTTCTATGCACTGTGGGACTCACTTTCTTTCCAGACAGACAGAATTACATGGACATCAGAATAGTTTAGCTTCTGAGAAGATGGGGAAGTCTACAGACCAGTCGCCTCTCGATAGCCATGGCCGCACTTGCTTTTCTATACAGAGGATTGACTCGCTTCACGCTTGAAGAGTCCATTTTAGTCGAGGGATGTACTTATGCACTTCAGTCTTGGTTTCTTCAACATGTGCCGACCAGAGCTAGTTTGTTCAGATACAACGGCAAGTTGCTCCTTCCAGTTGCACGATACCAATTCCTGATTGATCATCTGCAGGAAGAAGAAGTGGTGTGGGACTATTTTGATCGAGAGTTATCACCTCCCAGATACACCTATGCATATGGCAAGAGATTCAAGCTACTTGGTCATTTCTTCTGTGCTTATTACCATCTAGAGCGGTGTGTTCGACAGTTTTCTCAGAGACAGAAGCGCATAGAGATGCGGCTGCTATCAGGAGTCATGCCAGAATTTGACCTTACATCAGCACAGTGGTCCAGAACATACCATTCTGCCAGATATGGCTGAGATTTTTTTGTTGCTCTTCTACTTTTTCCCGATCCTCATGTCTCTGCTGATTATAAAGAGTGGTGACAAATCGTTTGTTTTCCCCCTCTTTCCCAAGTTTATTATTGATGCAATCATGTTTTCTCTTCAATGAATAAAAACCTTTCAAATTTTTCATCCTTGGTTTGACGACCTCGCCTAGGTAACAAGGCTTAATTTTCAGTTGTTTATTTTCTTTGCAAAGGAATGACAACGCAATTGTCGTAATCCCAGCGATGACTCAATCCCTAGTAATGGGATATTCTTTCAAATTGTCTACCAAAATTCTCAGCAAATATTTTCTTCCAATCAAAATCTCTCTCAAAAGCCTAGCCATCAATTTTTCCCTGCAGAGAGTGTTCGTGATATTCAATGGTTCAGATGAGGCCAAGAAAGAAAACTTCACCAATCGAAGGCATTGCATATTCAACAACTTTAGAAGAAGAGATGGACTTACCCCAATCAGTCAAAAGTCAGAATCAGCAAGCAGATGATGGCATCGACCCTCAGATGTATGCCATGTTCAAAAAGATGATGACCAAGATGTTGGCAGAGTAAGCTGAAGCCAGTACAGAAAAGACCCAGGTCAAGCAGAAGGCAAAAGGCTGGTGGTCAAGAAAGTTTTGAAGGTAGTCAAGAAGCCTGTTCAGAATGCTTATACAACTGATGAAGAGGAATCAATAGAGGGCACAAATGAAGAAATTGAAACTCAGCAGGTACTCCACAAGTCTACTCAGGGGCAGGGGTCAACCCATAAATTCAAAGATCAGTCTATCAGTGATTCTGACCAACCGCAGTTCAGAAATGTGGTCAGAATGGTTTGAGATCTGCAGGCCCGCAACAAGGGCAAGAAAGTCTTCACCAGTGAAGACTTCTATGATGGTTTGGATGGGGATGATAATCTCGAGAATCTCCCCAAAAAGTTTATCAAATTTGATGGTTCTGACAACTATAAGGCACATCTTGCCATGTTCTTCGCTGAATGCTCCAAATTCAAGCGAGACAATCAGGCTCTTTTTCTTTGTTTCCCTCGCAGTCTGGAGGGAATCACAACTAAGTGGTATTTAGAACATGTGAATCCGATTGAGTTGAAAGAATTTGACAAAGTGGTGAATATGTTCATTGAAAGATTTTTGTTTAATGCTGAGGCACTTCCCACTCTCAGTCATCTTTGTGACCTCAAACAAAGAGAAAATGAGATGGTCAGAGATTTTATTCACCGCTAGAGGTTAGCCTACAATAAGATGAGGGACCCCATATCAGAGGAACACGCACTGTCCCTAATTCTGAGCAATTTCTCACAACCTCTAAGAGGCCCCATCTCTACTGCACCATCCAGAACATTTATTGAGCTAACGGAGCGACCCGAATGGCTCGAGTTGAGCATGGAAAATGGAGTCTAAGAAGGCTTCACATTCACTAAGAACATCAGTCAAACTGAGCAGAAAAAGAAGGCTCATTTCACTCATTCTGTCAGAAATGACAAATGGAACCACCGCTAAGGGCAGAACATAGATTTCTGTTATGGGGCAGGAGGTTCAAACAAAAATGATCAAAAAGGAAAATCTATCCCCCAGTTCAACAAGCCGCTTCAGTTAGAGCAGGGACCAAAGTCTCGAGAAAAAGTGAAGCATGAAGGATGAAGCTATGACAGGAAGTTCACTCAGTTAGATCAATCGCTCGAAACAGTGCTCGAGTACATGTTGACCAAAAAGATGGTCAAAATGCCTAGGCTGGTCGATCCCTCTGTGCCCATGGGGAAATTCAAAGATCAATTCTGCAAATTTCACAGAACAGAGGGGCATAATACTGAGAACTATTTTGTTCTCAAAAATATTGTTTAGGATCTCATTAACAAAAATCTTCTGGTAGAGGGTGCCGAAGATGAAAATATGGAAATTCTGAAGAAACTGTTTCCTCATCATTCTACAGTGGTTATCTCTGAACAACCTTTTCAGCCGCAGAAGCATATCAGGCCATGCTCTGAAAAAGATATGCAAGCTCAACATCAGGTCCTTATGTTGCAGCATGCTTAGTCCAAACCTCAAAAAATGGACCTTATCTCAACCTTTGGCAAAATGAAGGTATCTGCAAAACCTGCCAAAGCATCCTCTGAGGCTACTAAAGGAATTCCTGAATTCCTCAAACACTTCATCAAGTCCGCCCCAGAGAAAAATGAGACATCAACTCAAAAGTCGATAACTGCATTGTCCAATGTCTCAATTTTGGATCTAGCCCAAGCTTCCGCCAAACATCAGCAGGTGTTGGATGATCTGTTGCAGAAAATCAAAGTGAAACCGAGTATAACTTCTGAAGATATGGCCCAGATAGTCAATCAGGACATGACAAATGCTCCAATTACATTTTCGGATGAAGATCTTCTGAAGCCGCATGTATTCCACAACAACGCTTTGTATGTTGTGATTCGAGCCAGAGGAATGATTGTTCCTCATGTGCTGATAGTTGGAGGCAGCAGCCTCAACATATGCCCAGAAATGACAGCCAAAGCTTTGGGCATCAAAGAAGAGGAATACATTCCAGACCCAATCACCATCTATGGGTTCGATAATCATGGTCAGACAGCGAAGGGAAAAATCTTCTTGGAAATTTTCATTGACTACTCGGTCCATTCAGTTCTCTTTCATGTGGTCAATATGCCGCCAACTTATAATATGTTGTTGGGACAACCATGGATCCAAAACACGAACGCAGTGCCGTCTACTCTGCATTAGTGTGTCAAGTGGTCAAAAGGTAGAATGATCACAACAGTCTTGGGTGAAGATCCGGAGCAGAGGCTAGCACAACCCATGGTTCCCAGACCCACTTTCACTACCGATATCCCTAGTATTAGAGGAATTAAAGAGGCCAGTTTCGAAGAAAATTTGGGAATACTGCAGACGGCAAAGCAGCCAGAGCATACAGTGGCCATGACTCGATGGAGAGGCCCACAGTTTTTCAAGATTGGAGGACGAATTAATTACAGCACATTCAAGGATCATCCTCTGTTCTCTCAATTTATGAAGGCCAAAAAGGGATTTGATCTTTTAGTGAAGCATGGCTATCAGCCTTTCCAAGGCCTGGGCAAGAATGGAAATGGTCGCCTCGAGCCAGTCATTCCTCATCACTATCCTCAGAGAGCCGGATTGGGCTTCAATGGCAGAAGATCTCAGAAGGGCACTATTTTCGTCAAAGAAACGCATTAAGGGTATCTGCTTGTCTTTTCATTTCTATTCTTTTGTTTCCGCGTTGGGATGATATCCCATTTCATTTCAATCATTGTCATTAATTCAATCTTTCAATAAAGTTGCAAGTTTCCTTTGTCTATCTAGATGCCATTTGTCTCTTTACTTCTCAATATCAAATCTTTGCAAAATTGCCATTATTTTGCTCTTTTATTTTCTCAATTAAAGCAATTTGTTTTATGATAGGCAATTTTCCTGAATCAATTTATTCTCCAATTTTCAGAATGTCATCCTGATCTATCAAGAAGCTCGTTCTTAATCCAAATGCCTTTTCGAAGCCGACAGTGATTCATCAGGTCAAAATAAGAGCAAAATGTAGTCAGGCTATAAAGCAGTCAAGAGAACCCGCAGAGTTTGATTCAGCTCTTCAAAAATTACTAGAATTTGCATCAATTCAGAAACAAGATAAGTCATCATCCTTAGTTCAAGATCCGACTGAGAATATCAATATCGGATCATGAGATGATCCTAAAATTCTCAAGATTGGCAGCAGTTTGAGCCCGGAAGAGAAAGAAAGGCTCACCAATTTTCTCAAGCAACATGAAGAAGTTTTCGCATGGACTTATGAGGACATGCCAAGTCTGGATACCAAATTGGTTGAGCATTGCCTCATCCTAAAACAGATGTCAAGCCAGTTAAGCAGAAACTGAGAAAAATGGATCCCCGAGTGAAACAAGTTAAGGAAGGTCTAGAAGACCTACTCAAAGCAGGGTTCATTCAAACCATTGACTATCCAGATTGGCTGGAAAATATTATCGTTGTTCCTAAGAAGAATGACAAAGTTTGAATTTGCATCGACTTCAGAGATCTCAATAAAGCGACCTCTAAGGATGATTATCTGCTTCCTAATATTGATCTTTTGATCGACAGCACGGCGGATTACGCCATGTTCTCTTTTATAGATGGATATTCTGGATATAATCAGATCAAGTTGGTCGCTCGTGATCAGTCCAAGACATCTTTCACTACTTCTTGAGACACTTTTTGTTATACAATCATGCCATTTGGGCTTAAAAATGGTGAAGCCACTTATCAATGTGCTATGGCCGTCATTTTCCATGACCAGATGCACAAAATAATGAATGCATATATTGATGATATTCTGGTGAAATCCAAAGAAGAAGAAGATCACATTGAAGCTCTTAATCAAGTCTTCAAGCGGCTCATTCTTTACAAGCTAAGACTCAATCCACAGAAGTGTATTTTTGGAGTTGACTCCGGCAAGTTGTTAGGCTTTTTGGTAAGCAAAAATGGGATAGAAGTGGATCCCGCTAAGGCCAAAGTCATCATTGACATGCCACCCCTGACTAATCTCAAAGAATTGTGTATCCTTCAGAGACGTATGCAATCGATCTGGCGATTCATATCCAATTTGGCCATGAGATGTGAGCCTTTCAATCATTTGCTCAGAAAAGAAGTGAGGTTCAAATGGGGACCAAAGTGTCAGCAATCGTTCGAACACATCAAGAAATATTTGCTCAATCCTCCTGTTTTAAAGCCGCCAGAATTAGGAAAACCCTTACTGCTATACATTTTGGTTAATCAAGTTGCTTGCGGCGGATTCTTGACGCAATATGAAAAAGTATGTCTGATAGAGCATGTCATTTACTATGTGATCAAAACCTTCATTGATTATGAGAAAAAATACTCTCAGATAGAGAAGACATGTTTAGCTTTGGTTTGGATGTGTCAGAAATTGAGACACTATCTGCTGGCATCTGAAGTCAAAATTCTATCCAAATTAAATCCACTCAAGTACATTCTCGAGCAACCATTTCTCAGTGGACGGATTGCCAAATGGCAAGTCCTATTGATGCAGTATGATCTGGAGTATGTCTCCCAGCAATCTATCAAAGGCCAAGCGATCGCAGATCAATTGGAAAATTTTCCTCTAGCAGAGGATGTTAAAGCCGGGGATGATTTCCCCGATAAGCAAATTTACAATGTTCAGCAATCCCCAATTTGGAATTTATTCTTTGACGGTTCCAAGAATATGGCAGGCATAAGAATCGGGATTCTGCTAATCACACTAGAGAAGGAGATGATCCCCTTTTCTCTCCAACTGGATTTTCAGTGCACTCATAATATGACCGAGTATGAAGCTTTGATATAGGGTCTGAAAATTCTACAGGACTTCAATGTCAGAAGAGTGCATGCTTATGGCGACTCTTTGCTCGTCGTCAATCAAGTCCTAGCCGAATGGCAAGTGAAGGATCAGAAATTACTTCCTTATCAGAAGATTGTCTCAGCTCTTGCCAACAAATTTGAAGAATTTCAGCTTTTCCATATCAAGAGAGACTTCAATCAAGTTGCAGACAGTTTAGCCAATCTGGGATCCATCATGTCTTTCAAGAGCGGAGAATCTTGTCGCTCCTTTGAAATTGGCAGACTTGATTAACCTGCTTTCGTCCCGATAGAGCAGATAAACCAGGCTGAGCAAAAGAAAAAGCCCTGGTATCATGACATCAAAAATTTCATTGAAACTGGCGAATTTCCTCCAGAACTCTCAAAGAAGGAGCAACGAGCAATTCAGCGCATGTCTGCCAGATATTTTATTCTCGCCGATGTTCTCTATCGTCGTGGATTCAGTTTTGAGTATTCCAGATGTTTGAATGAAGATGAAGCCAAGGAACTTGTGCGAGAGGCACACAAAGGTATTTACGGTGGTCATATTGGCTACCAAACTCTTGTCAAGCAGATCATCCAAGCAGGATATTACTGGAGGACCATGCAACAACACTGCTATTATTTCATGAAGAAATATATTCAATGTCAGATGCATGCACCTTCCATTCATGCACCAACGACATATTTGCAATCTGTCATCTCGCCATGACCATTTTTTTATGTGGGCTTTTGATTTTGTAGGCCCCATCACACGTGGTCTCATTCATCTCGCCATGACCATTTTTTATGTGGGCTTTTGATGTTGTAGGCCCCATCACACGTGGTCTCATTCATCCACAAGAATATCCTATGTTGTTTCGGCATACCGCATGACATCGTGTCAGACAATGACAGTCATTTCAAGAATGAAAGAATGAGGACATTCTGCTCAAAGTTCAGAATCCATCATCATTTCTCTGCTTCGTATTATCCTCAAGGGAATGGTCAAGCAGAGGCCACCAATAAGATTCTGATTCGAATCCTGGAGTGAACTTTGGAAACAGGTCGTGACTGGCATAAAAAGATCCATGATGCATTATGGGCATACAGAACCACCATTCGAACTCCAACTAATGCTACTCCGTCGAAACTTGTCTACGGAACTGAAGTAGTACTGCCTCTACACGTTCAGAAACCTACTCTGAAATTTGCATCACTTCTAGAATTACCTCTTGATCAGTATCAGCAACAACGGCTAGTACAACTTGATTTGCTCTATGAAAAAAGACTCAGAGCAACGAAGCATGCTCAATCATATCGTCAGAGAATAACCGGACAATATGCAAAATCTGTCATTGAAAGAAAATTTTGAGTCAATGATCTAGTGCTCAAATCAATGACTTATCTCAAGCACCGCTCGGGCGACAAGTGGTCGCCAAATTGGGATGGTCCCTATGTTGTCAAAGAGGCATTACCTCGTAATTCATATCGGCTCATCAATGCCGACAGAGTGAAATTATCAGATCCCATCAATGCTTGGCATTTGAAAAAATTCTATACTTAAATCATGTCTTATTCTTTGTAATTCCTCCAATTTTTCTTTAATAATGGTTAAATTCTCCTTTCCCAATTATACTGGGGCATTTTTAATTTTTTTTTTTATCTATAAATACCCTGTATGCTGCCTGGATAAACAAATCTCTCATTTTGCACACATTTGCACTCATTTATATCATTTTCATATTTGCATACATCTGCATTCATTGGTATTGGCATTTATTGGCATGCATTTGCATCAAGTTCATTACCCATTCAGGATAAGGGATAATCCTGAGACCTCGACAATCATTCTCGTTATAATTCCCAAATACTTTAAGAGCATAAGCCTCTTTCAAAAATTCAAGTCTCAATTTAAAATCAAGGTATGTTTTCAAAATTCAGTGCTTGAACTGGTACATTTTCAAAACCTAGTGCTCGAACTAGTACATTTTCAAAATCCAGTGCTCGAACTGGTACTTTTCCGAAACCCAGTCTCAAACTGGTATATTTTCAAAATCCAATGTCTATATTGACATATTTTTAAAATCCGGTATTCATACTGATATTCTTTTGAAATTGAGCACTCGTGTTAGTGTCTCACTGCTTGGTCGTGTCAGTCAACCTCTTGGGTTCAGTCTTTGTGCTGATCATTCATCAAAATTCAAGTTCCAATTACCAATTTTGGCCCTCAGGCCATCCAATTACAAATTTCGACCCTCGGGCCACCCAATTTCCAAATTTCTAATTTCGACGTTCGGGTCACCCAATTTTCAATTTCGACCTTCGGGTCAATCAATTTCCAAATTTCCAATTTCGACCTTCAGGTCAATCAATTTCCAATTTCCAATTTCTAATTTTCAATTTCCAATTGCCAGTTTCCAGTTTTCAGTTTCCAATTTCCAATTTCCAATTTCCAATTTCCAATTTCCAATTTCCAATTTCCAATTTCCAATTTCCAATTTCCAATTTCCAATTTCCAATTTCCAATTTCCAATTTCCAATTTCCAATTTCCAATTTCCAATTTCCAATTTCCAATTTCCAATTTTTAATTTCCAATTTCCAATTTCCAATTTCCAATTTCCAATTTCCAATTTCCAATTTCTAATTTCGACCTTCGGGTCAATCAATTTCCAATTTCAACCTTTGGGTCAACCAATTCCAATTTCGACTTTTGGGTCAATCAATTTCCAATTTTTAATTTCCAATTTCTAATTTCCAACTTCTAATTTCCAATTTCCAATTTCCAATTTCCAATTTCCAATTTCCAATTTCCAATTTCCAATTTCCAATTTCCAATTTCCAATTTCCAATTTCCAATTTCCAATTTCCAATTTCCAATTTCCAATTTCCAATTTCCAATTTCGACATTTTTGCTTATCTAATACCAATTTCAATCATTTCCTCTTGCAAGAGACCCTTTTTACAGGGAGAGTTAGAGGGAGCTCGTTCTTTTCGCATGCTATCCTTTGTTCACTTAGCCCCTGTTCAGGGAGGGTTTAAAGGGACTTGTGTCTTTGTGAACCGTTTGCAAAACAAAATTCCAATTTCATACAAGGAACCCTTAGTTCAGAGAGAGCTTCGACGAAAGTTCACTTTCCTTGTGACCACAATTTCATACTAGGCCATTTCATCATAAATGACCCTCTTTTCGGGGAGAGTGTGATGGACTCATTCCTTCGTGACTAATTCACCGACCTCACCATTACCGGCCCCCTTTCTATAAGAGAAGCCTAATGTTAGGAAGTTTTGATGAAAGCTTAATTTCTCTTCGAAAGTTCGTTTTGCAAACACCTCCTCTTCAGGGAAGAGAGAAGTAATTTCTATTTCCCATTTCTGAATCTTCACCTTTGGGGAAAGGAGAAGAAATTTTTTGTCATGGATGCGCTGAGTCGTGCTGCAAACGCTCGCTTCCATAAAGGATTTCAAGAAAATTTTGCTAATTTGTCATTAAATATTTGTTGATTGCAAAATTTTTATTGCACAAAATCTTTACCTCAGAATACCCTCAGTATTACTTCCGAAAGGACAAAGCTATCGCGAAAAAGGATTCAAAATTCAAAATCTTTCTATTGGCCAACCAAAAGGATGCAGAATAAATCCCCGATATGGCCAGCAAAGAAAATTCAATGTTGTTGCAAAGCCATAAGTGATTGATATTGATCGCAGTCAATGGCACAATTTTAAAGATCATTCTTGGAAAATAAAGCAGTCTAAATATCCTGGGTGATACAGAAAAATCCATTCAATTTCCATATCTCCTCAATCACCTAAGCTGCAATTAAATATCTGCAAAAAAAGATCTCTCAATTGTCGTCAAGATGAAGATGAATTATGCGAGTTAGACCCCCGGGGCCAAAGAAGATTTGGATCAGCTCAAGATGAAGGAGTTTGTGATGGATCCTTCCATGGAAAGTTCAGATCACCGCCAAGTTGAAGGCGACTGCGATGAGCCTCCTAACAAACCCTAAAAGATATTTAATTTTTGCTATCATCAAGAGATTTCCAACCAAAGAGCCAATACCGTCAAGATAATCCCTGAAGTAAAGAAGGATCAGAACATCTCTGAGATAAAGGAGTTTGTGATGTACCCTCCCCCCCCCCCCCCAAAAAAAAAGAGAGAGAGAGAGAGAGAAAAGTCAGGACATCTCTAAAATGAAGGATGATGTAATCCCCAAAAGAACCCAAGAGAGCTCCAATTCTGCCAAAAAGAAAAAAAAAAGAGAATGCAGAAAGATCATCATGAGAAAAAAATCCCAGGATATCAAACTGCCAAATCTGCCAAGAATCCTCTTTAAATTTTGTGAAATTTTATTATCAATATTCTTTCACCAATTGCTTTCACAATATCAAAAATACTCTCTTTTCTGTTCATATCAGTGAAATTGATAGCTTCTTTGAAAGAAAGTCAATTGCAAGCAATTTGAATTCGAATCTTAATTCTACGGAGTTAAGCCCAATCAGAGGTAATACCTCAGGTAGAAAAGAGGGAATATTTTCAAAACAATGTGCATCACTTTCAATTATTTTGAATCAACAACAATTTTCAACATTTTGACAATATTTTCTAGTTGTTCTAGCATGAAGCGAGAGCTTGAGATTCATCTTTGGTGCTTCTTGACACCATTTATTATCCCTTTTAGGACTTGATAACTGAGGTTTTCAAGATTCCTTCCCTTCTGTTGGTATAATCTAAGCGCCCGGGCTCTCAGATTCACACACTTTCCTGTGTCCCCACTGTCCCACCATAGACAATTCAATTTCAGCTTGAGGTTAAGCCACCAATCATTCTTTTCGCGAAAGGTCATCAATTTCAAAAGTTATTTAGTCTCAGCAATGAGGCTCCCAAAATCAAACCCCTTTTCAAGCTTTAGGGACCCCAATTTCATCCTTTTGCAAAAATCCTATCAGATTCATTGTGCGGAAGTTCGAAGGTTCCATAATGGGTTCTTCTTTCGAGAATCTCATTATTTTCATTCCCGGTTAGGTTAAGGGTCAAACCTGAGCCTCATTTTAATGAGGTATGTCATTTCCCCATCAGGTTAAGGGTCAAACCTGAGCTTCGTTTCTACACGAGGTATTTCTCGTCCCATCCAGATTAAGGGCAAAACCTGAATCTCACTTCTTTTGAAGTAAATTTCTCTTCTTCATTCTCCATTTCATATCTATAATTTTTATAAGGGCTAATTTCTTCATACCCAGTCAGATCCTTCTAACTGGGGCATTTTTATAGCCCAAATTTGGTGTATTTTTTTTTGCCACTAAGCTCGTCCTCAAGCCAACTTAGTAGCAAAGAGGGGCATCTGTAAACACCTCAAAATTTCCACTCATTTCAGACAACCCTCCTCGTGCAGTGCCAACCCTGTTAGGTCAGTGTAGGAGTCAAACCCCGAGTCAGTTTCAGAAAATCACCACTTTACCCATTTTCATTAAGAAAATTACCATTTTACCTCTAGGACATCCCAGACCCTAGTCAGTCAGAGTCAACCAAGCTCATTGGTCAGTTTAGAATAGTTAGAATATCAAACATCTCAAGATCACTCGAGCTCGCAATGAACAAACCATTTTCATTTCTGATCATTCTTGCCAAAATGGGATCATTTCTTCATAAATGAGCTTATTTCTCACTCAAATCTGAGCCAATTGTCTCTGAGTCAGTTATTCACAGTCAGTCATATTCTTCAGAGTCTAACTTGAGCTCACTAGGAGTTCAAGTGCTCCAGTTTCAGTTCAAAACCATTTTCAAGTGTCAAGGAGCCCATTTTAGCCTGTTTCAGCTCTTTCAGTTGAAATTGAGCAGAGTCCAGTCGATTGAGCTAGTGTTCGAGCTTCGGTTTTAGTTCATGTCAATATTATTGATCTTTGCTCTATCTCAAACCCAGCTCAGGTTCGTAATTCACTTCGCTTCAATGACCATTCGTACCATTTCTCTAAAAATGACAGTTTTTCTTGAAAATTTAGTCGGAAAGGTCAGTTGAGTCAGTGTCTTGTCGGTCCAGTTGAGTTCTGAAACTCTAAAACCCAGCTCAATCTAGTTCATTTCAGTTCAATCCAGCTCAAACCCTGATTTTCAGTGTCACTCTAGCTCGATAGAGCCTGAAGACCATTTCTTCAACCATTTTGCAAATTTTGTCAATTTTAACACTTTTTAAACTAGTACAACTGCCAATCGGGGTCTAACATCCAAAATTCTTCATTCAGGGTCTGCATTTCACATAGCACTTCATGTCATTTCCCATCATTTCATATCATTTCTCAGCATTTCATAACAATTCATCATATTTCATTTCATTTTCGAAGTCCAGAACTCCAATTTTATAAATTTCAATCCAGATCGAGTTTTAAAAGTTTTCAGAAATCAATTTCAAACCCTGGGTTTCAAAAATTGACATTTTTACCCTCAGGATTCTAAATTTAGAAATATTTTCTTGAGAAAAACAATCCGGATTTCTTTTAAACTCAAATTTTCAAATTCTACACTGGATTTGCTTCGCAACGGAGTATTGAACTTCAAATTCTGAGCTCGTTTAAAAAACTACCAAAAATAGCTTGTTTCGTCTGAAAACTTTCTGAAAAGACTATTTTACCCCTCTAATCGTTAAAATGAATTTCAAAAGTGGAATTTGGATCCGCTCTGAGATGGCCCATCCATTTGTATTTATCTTTTAATATATATATATATATAAAGAGAAGAAAAGTTTATTTTATTTTAAATTTTTTATTTTTATTTTTATTTTATTTTTAGTTTTTTTACCTAAGGTGAGACCCACAAGGGGGTCGACCACCCTAGTCCCCTTTCTTCCTTCTTTTCCTTTCCTTTTTCTTCTTTCTTTTCTTTCCTTTCTTCTTCCTTCTTTTCCTTCTTTCTTCCTTTCTTTTCTTCCTTTCTTTTCTTCCTTTCTTCTTCTTCTTTCTTTTCTTTCTTTCTTTCTTTTTTTCTTCTTTCCTTCCTCCTTTCTTTCTTTTCCCCTTGGTCGACACCCCCTCCTTCTCTTCCTTTTCTTTCCTTCTTTCTTTCCCTCCTTTCTTTCTTTCCCTTCTCCATTGTCCAGCCACTATATGGCTTCTTCACTTACCTATTCCCATAGGAGTTCATGCCCAACCCTTGGTCTCTCTCCTCTCAATCCAGCTCTCTTCCCCCTTAAGCTCTCTAACCTCTCTCTATGTTCCCTTCTTCTATCATTTTTGGTTGGGTTTTGTTTGGTTCTTTTGCAGCTTCCTCTAATTGCAGTCGTCGGCCATAGCTCCTCTCTTGGTGGTAGCCATCAACTACAACCTCCCAGCCGGTCCAGCCATCCTCCTTGGTTCAACCATTAGCAGCAATTCCAGCTGCAACTCCTCTTGCCGTCTCAACCATAGCAACCGGCGCACCACTCCAACACCTTGCAGCCATCTCCAACTCTCTTGTTGCAGCAGCCTTTCATGTTTGCAACACCACTCCAATACCTCGCAGCCATCTCCAATCAATTCCAGCAGCAAGATCCACACGGCTCCAGCATCCTCCAAGGTTCCAACTTTCATCAACGGTCCATTGATCAAACTCTTTCAATCTCGCAGCCATCTCCCTTGCCGATCCAAGGTTTTATTCATACCTTTGCTTTTGTTTTCCTTTCTTTTTTTTCTTAAGATAGTGGAATTTAATTTCAAAGGCCCCTTTTAGTTTATCATATGAATTTTTGATATTCATTTCAAGTATTCTTCATATTTTATGTGCATGAAGTGAAAATTCATCTAGCCGATGGATTGGATTTTCACTTCATAAGTCAAATAATAAAATGATTCATGCCTCTTGATTGGTTTTTGACTTAATTTTCATATTCCATGTAGTTATCTTTAAATATCATTTATGGATTAATTCCATTATTTTCATTTTGTCCATGTTACATAGATTTGTTAATATTTAGCTTAGAATCCATAGATTTCCATGTTTACGTAGAATCAAGTTATGATTTCATGTGGAGGTTTTATTTCAAAAATCTTGGAAATTTCATTGTATTTAGATTTGTCTGTCTGTAATTCCCTACCAAATATTTGAATCAATTTGGGTTTTGGAACCCTCTCAAACAAACCAAATACCAAACAGAGATTTCACACTTCCAAAACTTCCAATTTCTGTTTTAGCAGACTTGTCGGTCTGAGATCTCCTAGATGAAAGATCTAAATCTCTCTCTAAAAATTGCAGTAGATTCACGATAGAATCTACTAATTGTTTGAAAATTTTGGGATGTTTATAAACATATTTGATCTCTGTCAAAAATTGATTTTCCCATACCTCTGAGAAAACCTTGATTTTTTATTGTCAGGGTATAGACCAACCCTAATGTACTGTGTTCGTTCAATCCATGAGTCGTCTGCCAAAACTTTCAACATAAAAGTTGTTCCTAATTCATTATTATGTAATTTTCCAAAATTTCGGATTTTTTTGGATTGTCCAAGTATTTTTACCAAAATTATCTTTTTTGTCTGACAGATTCTCATATCCAAAATTTCCAGAGATCTAGGTCTTTGATAACAGTGTGCCCATTTCCAAACCGTAACCCGAATCCCAATACTGTAAAAATAAAAAAAATTCTATATTTGTCATGGATATTTTCCCATATTTTCAGACATTTTAACATCTTTCTGCTATTTTCCCTACATTTTCTCTTGAAACCTGTCTGTTTGCCCTAAATCCTAGAGTCGCCGGATTCCGATCCGACTTGCCGGAGCAGTACAGCTCCGACCATAGGTCAAAATCAAAATCTATAAAAGGAAATAATCCTTGTCTAACTGCTTTCTGTCACCCCATAAAATTTGGAAAATTTTTATGGAAGTTTGATATCCAAAATCCCATTTAGAATCAACATTTTAGGCAAAATTCTGATTTTTTAGGATTTCTAGCTATTTTCCATATTAAGAAAAAAAAATAGATTTTCGAGCTCCATTCTATTTTTAGGATTAGTCTATGTGTACGTGTCAAATTTGGCTCAATTCCAAGTTCATTTGCTTTGTATGTTAGTTTATTTTTAAATTTAGAAGCGAAAATCGAGTTAAATTTGATAATTTATGATATTTTTGTCTTTTTAGGGTTTTATTTATATAAATAAGAATGTCATGTCATATTAAGGTTAATTTCAATGTCATTTGCATTTCACATTTCTCATTTTTGCAAAATTTATTTCAGAAAACCCTGGTTTCAAGGCCATAGTCTTGTTATTAGAAGCATTTTGGTCATTTTGACCTAAATTTCGAAATTCCAAACTTCAATTTTCTAAATTTTTATGCCTATCATCATATTTCTTCATATTATGTTTGATTTATTTCATTTGATTTTCAAATTTCCAAATTTTTCAAAAATTCTTTCAGAAAACCCTGATTTCAAGGTTATCAGTGGTATTTTGGTCATTTTGACCCCAATTTCGAATTTTCAAGTTTATTTTCAAAATTTATTCATTATTTATCATGTTTATATCAAGGGGGGTATGATTTTGGGTTTATATCTGAATAATATCTGATAATTTTCAATATTTTTGGATAAATTCAGAAAAACCTATATTTTTGTGCTAACATTGTTTTCCAGTTTTGCAGGAACATTCAAGAAGAAGACTTAGCTTTTATTTTTTTATTTTTATTCAATGTAAATATGTAATAAATTGAAATAAGAATTTACATTTCTTCTTAGAATAGGACTGCATTGCATATAGTTTAATTTTTGCAAATTCTGATATCTGATGCATCATTCATGCACATCTTTCCAAAATTCACTATGGTTGACACGAATGGCACATGCACAATCTCTTATGGAGTTTCTAAACTTGGTGGGATTCATATTTATGTCCATAGTTAGAATACACAGAAAACCTACATTTATGATCTTCATATTAGCCACATTCAGCCTACACTCTTAGGCTAACTTTAAAAATGCACTGCATTTCTCAAAATTTCAAAAGGATTTCTCAATTCTTCAATGAAATATCTTTCAAATTCATTCATTCATTCAATTTGCATTATTTTCAAATTCATTCTCCAATTTCAATTTTAGAGAAATCGATTTTCTCAAAAATTTCTAAGTCTTTTTCAGGATTTGATTTTCTCATAATTCTGAGTTTTCAAATGAGATTTCAAAATATTTTCCAAGTTCATATTATGATTTTCCAAGATTTCCACATTCTCAATTCTAAGTTTCTACTCTCAAAATGATTTGTTCTCAGATTTTCCAGTTTTCCTGAGAATCCATTTTCCATTTCAACAATCATTTTCCAAGGAATTTCTTGATTTTCTCAAGATTCTCAAATCCATTTGCTCAGAAAAGCAATTCAAATCTCAAAATCGATTTCCCCAAAGTTCAAGTTTTCCTGAGAATTCATTTTCCAATGCAAGCTTTTGATTTCCAATGATTTTCCCAAGAATTCCATTTTCAAGCACTTTTCCAGTCATTTTTTAAATGCATTTTAATTTTCCAAGCAAACATATTTTCTCAAACTTGCATTAATTTTCAAAATTTCATAGCACAACCTTATTCTCTATGCATTCTAGGAAAATAGAGCATAATTTAGATAATTTAGCTTAGTCAAAACACACATTTGATCCTTGGTTCGATTACCCCTGGTAAAGGCGCCAGGAACGGTTGAACCTCGTACCAACAGAGGGATCCCATTCCACGGAATTTTCCCGCAAATTTTTAAAATGGAGGCGAGTAATTTTCAAAACCAATTTTCAAAACTTTGGTCGAGTTTTACTCGCAAAATCGTTTCTTCTCACTCTCGCAGAGGGAGGGAGGAAAAATTTTGCGATGATAACAACAGTCGTTTTCATATCCCCTGCTGCCTACTGAAAATGCAGCAACATGTCCTTGTTATACAGTAGAACCACTTTCCCCTTTCACTTCTACCTTCTTAGCACCCTTCCAACACCTCACATCCTCAGCAGCTGTTGTGATTTCTTGCACCCCCACATGCACACACCCCTCATCTATAGCCATCCTAGCACATTTAGCCCTTCTTCTTTATACTTACACTACCATCGTTACACTTGTTATAACACATCATTTACACCTACATAATGTTGTTACCCACGCCATTATCCTCACCATTTAGCATCTTCACTATACATTCACTGGCACATTCATAACATCTAACAACTTATTGCATGTTCATACATATCACCAGCTATGACCTCACTCATATAACATCCATTACACATCACTTGTATTTTTGATATCACAGCCCCCTTTCATGGCTATGCCATTATCATTCATATATCTGCATCATACAATGCATTTCATGATTTTAGTGGTATAGGCATTTAGTTTTCTTGTTAAATCTCCATCACAATCCTGATGTATATGCATACCAATTTAATTCATGTGTTCTATGTTCACATAGACCCATGTCTTTGTATATTTCCATCTTGTATACATATTTTCAAGGACATAGACATGGCCTTTCATGCATCATCTAGACATGATCATGTGCATTCTTTATTTAGGCATACGAATATTCCATACTCTTGCATATAATGCGGTGTTTCCTCTCCTTGTGTATCTTTTACCTTGTGTTAACTCTGTTTTGCAGGAATACATAAAGAACTTAGATTTCCTTTCTTAAATTAGATACTTTTTTATTTTTTTCAAATTCTATTCAATGTTGTAATAGTTAGAGATCAATGACAATGTCATATTTCCAGTTTTAGATTAGAATGTATGAGCATTATAGATATCATAAATTACTTGTTTCATACCACTCCTCTCGTTTATTTCAAAAATTCACGAATGGGAACACGAATGGCACGTGCACCATTCTAATAAGAGGTAACTAATCTTAAGCAAATGATTTACATTGATGGCCATAGTCAAAATGTGAACAATACTTAAGATTTTTATCTTTTATGGAATAACATTGGATCCACACTGGGTCTCTTTCAAAAATCATCATATTTTCTGAATTTTTCTTCCTTTATCAGAGTTTAACTTGGAATTAACTCAAAATATATATCAATGGCCATAGTCAGGATATATTGAGAGTTAATTTCACTTAAAACTCTATAAAGGCACCAAAATGTGTTTTATTCTTCATCTGAATTTAAATACAGATTATTTTATAATACATTTTATGACCATAGTCAGAATTGTATTATATCTTTAATCTTATTTCAATTCATTTAAAGAATGAAATATGCTTTTCAATATCTAATTTTCAAAATTCTTTAATTCATTCATTATTTAGGATAAAATTGCATCATTTTCAAATCATTTCAAATTTTCTTTAAAAATCAAGTGATTTTGAGATATATTTTCAAATATTCTTCTCATTTCTCAAATCAATCTTCAATCCTTATTTATAAAATTCAAATTCATCTTTCTATTCTCAATTCTATTTTATTTCAAAATTTAAACTTCAATTTCAAAGTCCAATTTGACTTTGAAATTACAAATTCATTTCTAGATTCAAGATTCAAATTTTCGATTCAAATCAAATTTCAAAGTTAAATTCAACTTTGAAATTCCAAACTCATTTTTTAGGATTCAATTTCAAAACTCGATTTCAATATTCAAATCAAATTTCAAAGTTTAATTCGACTTTGAAATCTCATATTCATCACCTGATTTCAAAAAATCAAGTTTAAAATCAAGTTTAAAATCAAGTTTAAAATCAAGTGTATTCTCTATTCTTCACTTCAAATTCTCAAATCCCCAAATTCTTTTGAAATCTTCTGAGTTTTTAAATCTTTAAATCACTTCGAAATTAATGATCAAAATTCTAAGATGAGCTCCCAAATTCAAGTCCACTTTCAAATTCAATCAGTATTTCTCAAACCCAATTCTATCTTGGATCCAGATTTTTAAATCCAATTTCATCTTGAATTCCAGATTTCAAATTCCAGATTTCAAACAACGAATCTAATTCCCTTTTCAAATCTCATTTGGATTTCAAAATCCCAATTCCTATTTCCAAAACCATTTTCAAATCTATTTCCTAAGTCTAAATTCAAGTTCAATTCTTGTTCTAGGTTCTGAATTCAAACATTTCTTTTCAAAAACAATTCATAAGGATCAAATTCAAAGTTTATTTTGACTTTGAAAAATTCATTTTTACTCCAAAATTCTATCTCAATACCCCTTTTCTCTTCATTTTTCCAATTCAAGATCTATTTTTGAAACCTCTGATTATTTCAAGACTTAGAAATTCAAGTCTCTTCTTCCAGATACATTTCCAAGTTCTAAGTTAGATTCAAAATCTAACTTTCTCAAATCAATTTCAAACCCTTTGAATCATTTCTCCAAGTATCTTCAAATTTATTTCAAAGATCACTTGGATAAATCCAAAAGTTTTTAAATTATTCTTCTCAAAAGCATATATATCTACATTTGCATTGCATAAGCATGATTCTTTGTGCATTCTTAGACTTAGAATAAATTCTTAGACAATATTTAGGCAAAGCAAAAGGCATAAGTTCGATCCTTGGTTTGATTACCCCTGGTAAAGGTGCCAGCAACGGTCGAACCTCGTACCGACGAGTGAATCCCGTCTCCATTTTCCCGCAAATTTTAAAAAATGGAGGCGAGTAATTTTCAAAAATTATTTTCAAAATTAAGGTCAAGTGAGACCTTTGCAAAAGAGTTCCTCTCTCTTTCTTTTCTTTTCTCTTCTCTCTTCTTTTCTATCTTTTATTTCCCCTTCAAAAAAGGGAATAAAGGCTAGAAAGGCAAAAGAGAAGGAAAAAGAGGGAACCAAGAGGAAAATTTTTGCAATGATCACATAAGTGGCGACCGTGATGGAACTCATCTTTGTCTGGTCGAATTTGTGCATTTGCTTTGCTTTGATATTATCTAAGTCTTTATTCTACAAATGTCAGCTTCATTTCCATGCAAACCTTAGGAGCCTAGACTCTGTCCTAGCTGACATAATGCATATAGGATTTAGGTATGGTTTGGTAGGACCATATTGAGGAGATCTATTCCATGCTCACTTAGACTTAGGTCTGAAATACAACTCTCCTCAATTCTAGGGATTGAATGCAAACAATGTATGCAAGTGTATGCTTCTCTTCATTTTAAATCTATCTTTTTAGGACTTGCATTGGAGCCATCTGATTTATGGCATGTTGAGCATATTTTCAAAACATCCCTACCTATGTTGTCCCAGTCTTCACGTTGTTGGGCTGTCTCACTGAACCATAGTTCGGGAGAGAGCCTAACAACTGAACCACTTATTTGGGTTAACACCCCCCTACCACGTACTTAAGGGCCATAGTTCGAAAAGTATATCGGTAGGTGCTCATGGATGTTGGGAATCCATTACCTTAGAACCAAAGAAATATTTCTATGCCACGTACTTCGAGCTTCTGCTTGAGTATATCGACGTACCTTGATTAAAATCAAATGATCTGAACCATAGAGTTAGGATTAAGGTCCTACCAGCCTTTTCAAATATTGCATTTAGAGTCAGCTTCTAGAGAGTGATGTTATGTGCATCATTGCTTGTATAGTTTGGCTTCTTTTATAGATATTATCTTGTAAATTCTTATTCACTTCACCTTTTTCAAAACCCTGGATGTTTATTTCAAAAATTCCTTTATTTTCTCAAAATTCAGGATTATGTATTTCTTATTCTTTATTCTTTCATAATTTTCTTAAACCCTGGACATTCTTTTAAGACTTTTTCTAGGTATAAATTTTTATTTCTATACTTTCTTCAGAGTCATTTTCTAAAACCCTAGATGTCTATTTTGAAGTCTTTTTCTATTTTCAAAAGTCTAGTTGTATTCTTCTTTTCTTCTTTTGATTCCTTCAATTTCTTTGATCTTGCCTGCAACTTTTCAAAATTCAAAATTCAAAATTTTTAATCTATTTTTCAAATTTTCTTCCTATTTTTTGATATATCTTCTGATTCTATTCTTTGCCTTTTCACAATAAAATCTCTTTTTTCAAGAGATGTCCTTTTTCAAATTGGCATTCTGCTTATATTCTAGATTGTTTATTCTTCCTCACAGAGAAACAATGCGATTGTCGCAAATTCTCTATGATGACCCAATCTCTAGTAATGGGATATCTTTTGTCAAAAGTTAATTTCTTCTTTTGTCAAGTTCTTCCCAAATTCTTTTTTCTATATATCCCATTTTTTAAGTTCTCCTACCTTTTTAAAAAAGCCTTCTTTAAATACTATTCTTCCTTCCTAGTTATACTGGGGCATTTTTTTTATTATTTCATGAAAATTAATTTTTTCAGAAAACCTGTTTGCAGGAAGGATCAAATAAACTCTTTCTCTTTCTCAATTTTCATTAATCTTTTTCAGTTTTATCAATTTTTATCCTTCTTTATCAATTCTCGTCATTTTTTTTATCAATTTTTCATCAATTTTATCAAAATTTTGTCAATCTTTATTAATTTCCTACTCAGATTAAGGGATAAACCTGAATTTCCCACTCAGGTTAAGGGATAAACCTGAACCTCATCCCGCGAGGTCCTTCTCCTTCAGGATAAAGGAAAATCATGAAGTCTTTCATCATTTTTCAAGTGTCATCAATTTTCCACCAAATTTTACCAATTCTTACCAGATTTTTTGTTCGTCCTTGTCAATTCTTTATCAATTTTTATTCTTTATCAATTCTATTGATTCCTTATCGATCTTTATTAATTCTTTTGATTCATCAACTTTTTATCAATTTTGTCAATTTTTATTCATTTTCCTTTCAGGTTAAGGGATAAACCTGAATCATTTTCAGTAATTTCCTCAATTTTCATCAAATATATTCGATTTTCTTTTTTATCTTTTATTTTAAAGATCCGATTTCTGACTCGGGTCTCCTTTTTATCTTCTATTTTCTGAAGTTCCGAGTTTCGACTCGGACTTCCTTTTGGATCCAATGCTCGTGTTGGAACCAATCGTTGATTTGAAAATTCGAGTTTTTAAACTCGGATTTTCTCTTTTATTTTTTATTTTCAAAATTCGGGTTCTGACTTGGGTTTTCCCCTTTTATCTTTTGTGTGAAGTTTCAAGTTCTGACTCGGACTTTCTTTTGGATCCAATGCTCGTGTTGGAACCAATCGTTGCTTCAAAAATTCAAGTTTTCAAACTCGAGTTTTTCTTTTATCTTTTATTTTGAAGATCCGAGTTCCGACTTGGGTTTTCTCCTTTTATCTTTCGTTTGAAGTTTTGAGTTTTGAATCAGACTTCCTTTTGGATCCAATGCTCATGTTGGAACCAATCGTTGCTTCCAAAATTTGAGTTTTCAAACTCGGGTTTTTCTTTTATCTTTTATTTTGAAGATCTAAGTTCTGACTCAGGTTTTCCCCTTTTATCTTTCATTTGAAGTTCTGAGTTCCAACTCGGACTTTCTTTTGGATCCAATGCTCAAGTTGGAACCAATCGTTGCTTCAAAAATTCAAGTTTTATAACTTGGGTTTTTCTTTTATCTTTTATTTTAAAGATCCGAGTTCCGACTCGGGTTTTCCCCTTTTTATCTTTCGTTTGAAGTTTCGAGTTTCGACTCGAAATGCTCGTGTTGGAACAAATTGTTGCTTCAAAATTTTGAGTTTTCAAACTCAGGTTTTCCTTTTATCTTTTATTTTGAAGATCCAAGTTCCGACTCGGGTTTTCCCCTTTTATCTTTCATTTGAAGTTCCGGGTTCTGACTCGGACTTCCTTTTGGATCCAATGCTTGTGTTAGACCAATTGTTTTTTCGAAAATTCGAGTTCCAAACTTGGGTTTTCCCTTTTTATCTTTTTCTTTTGAAGTCTCGGGTTCTTACTCGAACTCCCCTTTTTAGATCCAATGCTCGAGTTGGACTATTTTTCTTTTGAAAATCTGGGTTCTGACTCGAGTTTTCATTCCTATTCAGGATAAGGGATAATCTAGAGATCACTCATAGGAGCAACAATGCTACCTGTGAGAATTCTTTTACAAGGCACTTTTCATCAATTTCTTCAAATTTTCTCCATTTTTATCAATCTTCCATCAATTTCTATCTCTTTTCATTAGTTTTTCACAATTTTATTCATCTCCGTTCAGGATAAGGGGTTAATCCTGAAATCAAACCACATATAATTAGCTATGATGGTCTTCTTTATTGCAAGTCAAATAATTCAGTCCTCAAACTGGTCATTCTCAGAACTCTCGATCCTAGATCCAGTCCTCGCACTGGCAAATTTTCAAAATCCAATCTTCTGATTAAAGCTTTCTTTTAAAAACCTGAGTTTCGACTCAGATTTCCTTCTCTCTTTTTCAAAAACCCAACTCTCCGGTTGGTCCACCTTTTTTTTTAAATATCCGAGTTCTGACTCAGACTCTTCTCTCTTTTCAAAAACCCAACTCCCAGGTTGGTCCATTTTTCTTTTGAAATATCCGAGTTCCGACTCAGACTCTTTTCTTTTTCAAAATCCCAACTCTCGGGTTGGTCCATCTTTCTTTTTAAAAAAAAAATCCAAGTTCCGACTCGGACTCTCTTCTTTTTTAAAAAAACCCAACTCTCAGGTTGGTCCATCTTTCTTTTTAAAAAATCTGAGTTCTGACTCGGACTCTGTTCTTTTTCAAAAACCCAACTGGCAGGTTGGACCTTCTTCCAAAATCCAGCCTTCCGACTGATCCCTTCCAAAACCTTAAGCTTCAGGTTTATTCTCTTCAAAATTTCTTCTTTTCTCCTTCAGGTTAAGGGATAAACCTGAGCTTCCCATTCAGGATAAGGGATAATCCTGAAACCATTTATAGAAGCAGCGTAGTCTTCTATAATAGTCCTTTCAAATCCAGTCTAACACTAGTCCTTCATCAAATCCAATTCTCACGTTGGTCCTTCCAATCCAGTCTAACACTGGTCCTTCATCAAATCCAATTCTCACGTTGGTCCTTCCAAATCCAGTCTAACACTGGTCCTTCATCAAATCCATTCTCACATTGGTTCTTTAAAAAATTCTAGTTTTTTACACTGGTCTTTCAAATCCCAGTTTTTACATTGGTCTTCCAAAATCCCAGTTTTACACTGGTCTTTCAAAAATTCCAGTTTTTACACTGGTCTTTCAAAATCTCAGTTTCACACTGGTCTTTAAAATCCCATTTTTTACGCTGGTCTTTCAAAATTCCAGTTTTTATACTGGTCTTTCAAAATCTCAGTTTTTACACTGGTCTTTTAAAATTCCAATGCTTATATTGGTCCTTCAAAATTCCAATTTTCTCAAATTGGTTCTTCAAATTCCAGTTTTACATTGGTCCTTCAAATTCCAATTGGTCCTTTAAAATTCCAATATTTACATTGGTCCTTCAAAATTTCAATTTTCTCAAATTGGTCCTTCAAATTCCAGTTTTACACTGGTCCTTCAAAATTCCAATGTTTACATTGGTCCTTCAAAATTCTAATTTTCTCAAATTGGTCCTTCAAAATTCCAGTTTTACACTGGTCCTTCAAATTCGAATTGGTCCTTCAAAATTCCAATTTTCTCAAATTGGTCCTTCAAAATTCCAGTTTTACACTGGTCCTTCAAATTCGAATTGGTCCTTCAAAATTCCAATTTTCTCAAATTGGTCCTTTAAATTCCAGGTTTACACTGGACCTTCAAATTCCAATTGGTCCTTCAAAATTCCAATGTTTACATTGGTCCTTCAAAATTTTAATTTTCTCAAATTGGTCCTTCAAATTCTAGTTTTACACTGGTCCTTCAAACTCTAATTGATCCTTCAAATTCCAGTTTTACACTGGTCCTTCAAATTCCAATTGGTCCTTCAAAATTCCAATTTTCTCAAATTGGTCCTTCAAATTCCAGTTTTACACTGATCCTTCAAATTCCAATTGGTCTTTCGAAATTCCAATGTTACATTGGTCCTTTAAAATTCTAATTTTCTCAAATTGGTCCCTCCAAATTCCAGTTTTATGCTTGTCCTTCAAACTCCAATTGGTCCTTCAAATTTCAGTTTTACACTGGTCCTTCAAAATTTCAATTCCTAAATTTGTCCTTCAAACTCCAGTTTAACATTGGTCCTCTAACCAAAATCTTTTACCAAAAATCCTGTACCAAAATCCTTTTTACCCAAATCCATTTAGTTGGTTCTGCCAAATGCAGTTTTTACTGGTCGAGTTTTTCAAAGTCTAAATGTCTTACATTATTTTTCGAGTTTTAACCCAAGGTCCTATCAAAATCTATATTGAGTGATTATTTCATAAAGGATTCTTGAAAACTTTGCCAATTTGCTAAAAATATGTGTTGATTCCAATATTTTACTACACAAAAGAATCACCTCAGATTACCTCTAGTTTTCTTTTCAAAAGGGTGAAGCTTTTTGCGAAAAAGAGTAAAATTTAAATCTTCTCTCTGTTGATCAACCAAAAGGATGTAAGAAATATTGGTGTGAGTTTTATGAAAACCCTTTTTAAAACAATACTTTTAATGAAAATCCAGTGAAAGCCAGACACCAAAAATATAAAAACCGGCTCGCACAAGTGGTGGAGGCCGGGTCGATCTCAGGGAACGGAAAATACTTCGTATTCAAACACACAATCTAACTACTCTTTATTGCCAAAATAAAAAGAATTAATTAAATAATTAACTACGATAGTATGGCCCTATGCAGAGGGCTTAAACAAAATAAATAAATGGTTTTATTACAGACCCAATTAATAACATAAAATAAAACCCTAATCTAAAAAGAAAAGAAAAGGCTTCAGTGCTTCGAGTAGTCTTGTCCCTTCTTGAGGTAATGTATGTTTTCTTGAACTTTTGCTTTTCTGAGAGCACTTCTGAGAGCACGAAAAGGGCTATACCACAAGTTTGAACGCTTCCCTGCACACAACAAAGACACAGGACACAACAGTACTAATAGAAGTAAAACAATTCTAAGAAAAAAAAACACTACAAACGGATCTGAACTACTCTAGCAAACCACTGCAAGACGAAATAGCATAACCAATTGCTAATCTAGAACACGAATGAGATTAACTAATCATGAAACAACTAGTAAACACTACTCTACTTTCAAAAATCAAATGTGACACTTACTAAAATAAAACGACTAAAACAAATTGCTAATACTAAAACAAATGGCTAATACTAACACAAATGATTACATGACATGAACTAATGAAATAGCTAACTATCATGTTAATTAATGTGATCAGCCTAATGAATTCAATGCAGCCACTGAAATGAATAACTAAAACAAATAATTGTGGATGAAGTAAAGCACAACTAGTAAGACAGTTAATATCTAAGGAAATAATAACTAATGCAATTACTAACCTAAAGCAACCAGCATCTAATACAATCAATACTAAACAGCAAACACAACAAAAATATTAAAACTCAATAACTTAACCTATACTAGCTTGACCTATATAAAAACTGTATAAACATGAATCAGCTTAGCTATATGCACTTTTAACGTTAACAAATAATTGCTGCTGAAACAAGGCACACTAACTTAAATAAAAGGAAGAGATGCTGAATGAAAACTAAAAAAATTGACCTAAGTAACACAACGGCTGAACCTAAGTAATTGAAACATGCTGCCAAAAAAAAACAAAAGATGCTACGTTAGTATTAACTCTAATCTAACATATAATATTCTACTGCAAGCATTAATACTAATGAAGAATAAAAACAATAGTACCTGTGTAATGCAATAAAATAAAGACTCTAACTACCTACTGCAAATTGAGTTCATTTCAGGTATGCAAAACAATGTCATTTTTTCTTCACAGCGTGAAACACTGTGTATTTTTTTCTTTCTTTTCTAATTTTTTTATTTTTTATTGTAGACAGCTAAAATCCAAGAAACCGTGTAACATGTAACCCTAAAGAACACAATGAAATGAACAGTCTAATACATAATTCAGGATAGGATTTTATTTTTTTCTTTTCAGCACAAAATAAAAAAATAAAATAAGAAACTATTCTGAACACATAAAAAGAAGTGGAGAGAAGGAGAAGGAATTACCAAATAGTTCGGCTGGACTGGTTGAGAAAAGAGGGGTCTCTCCCGTATCAGATCGTCATGCTACTCCATTGTGCTGAAAGAAGACGAAGAAGAAGAAGCCAACGAGAAGGAAGAGAGAAGGAGAAGAAGAAGAAGAAGAAGAAGGGAGGAAGAAGAGCCGGCTGGTAGTGAGAAGGAGAGAGAGAGAGAGAGAGAGAGAGAGAGAGAGAGAGAGAGAGAGAGAGAGAGGGAGGCGTACAATCCACCAAGGAAAAGACGCCTCTCCTTTGCTTTAGTATCTTATTTATAATATAATATTAGGTTAAAGCAAATTTTTCAACACAAGTCCAATATTTTTAATAATTTTCAAAAAGACCCACTTTAGTAAAACCTGTTTTATTGTCTAAAAAGAAAACTTCCTAAACTAATTAAAAAATTATAAATTAGCTAATACAAACCTAAGCTAGCTAATCTACCATTAAGAAAATCTAAATCTAATAAAAATACTAAAATCGTAGGGAAAGCTTTAAAAACTTGATTTTCTGATAAGATTTAATTCAATGCGATTTCTCAGAACTAACAATAAAAATGGGTTTTTAGAGCGATTTTAACACAGATCATGCATAAATAATGATTAATAAAATGCAAATATTATGCATGATCAAATACCCCCATGCTTATCGTTTGCTAGTCCTCGAGCAAACTGAAGCAAAAGCAAAAATACTAAACTAGACACAATAAAAACCTAACTTACTTTCGTAGGAATCACGGTTGCATTTAGCATATGCAACAAGCCCTTTCAACCTCTGAGTTACCCCAGTGGACGAGTAAGGTCTCGTGAGGGTTTGCAGTGATGCTACCCACAAACATCTGTGTCAAGTATGCATAAGAATTTTAAAACACAAAGCATTAGGCAGTTAAGGAGTTCGTTTCCACAAATATTTCATGCCATTGCATCATCAAAACATGATTAGAGTCATCTACTTCCCACCACAGAATAAAATATTTTCTTTCACTTTTCTAAATAGCATAATCATTTATGTTTCATCCTCAGAAATTCAAATACATACATATCTTTATTTACTTATCCTCACTCAGATGTGTTATGCACAGGTTTTCTCAATATTTGCTTTTAAGCAATGAACTTTTCTCTTTTACGCTCTTTTCTCTTTCTTGATTTTCAATGTTCCACATTTTTCAAATTTTTTTTTTCCCCCGAGTACTATACCCAATTTCCAGTTTTTGTGACCCGTGTAACAAGCTTTGGGTCAGTGACTCCCAGGCCAGACGACCTTAGGGCACCAGATACAAAGTATCCCTCAGACTTAATTGCTCGAGTCACTAGACCTTCAATTTTCTATAGTTTACGTATAGTCTACTTCTCTGTCATGTGCAATGTCAGTATCTATTAGGCTCTCTATAAAGTCCATGTAATGAGCTTTCGGGCCGATGACTCCCAAACCAGAAGGCTTTAGGGCACCAGGTGTAAACACCCCTCAGGCTCTACTTGCTCGAACAAAATAGGCCACAGATATCAACGTAGACAAAGAATTGACTTCCTTCGTTATCCTTTTCACCCTGGACTCAAACACTTCAACTTGTGTCTAAGCCTAGCTACTAGGGAGTACGAAGATATCAAACAACTAAACGTATGCTCGTTTCGCTTTTTGAGCTCTTAAATGCAATATTGTTCATTTGCTTAGTTTTTCAAAAAAATAAAACTGTGCATATCCATACTTGTGATTCAAAATAAACTCTAACATGTATCTAAAATCATTTCTTTGAAATCCACATAAATAACCATGGTTTTCTCGATTCGTGTTAGAAAAAGTTTTTCGTGGGGCTTAAAAATTCTCTAAAAACGTTAGATGTTGCAAACCAGTCATATAAGTTCAAACTCATTCCCTAAAAGCCTAATTTTAATGAGTTGACATAAAAAATGTAAGTACAAAGACATGAAAAGTTTAGGTGTGCAAACTACACCCTCCCCCATGCTTGAATGACACTGTCCTCAGTGGCACTCCCCCATGCTTATATGAAACTAAGGGACTGCATATGAAAACAAGAAAATCGGGAGAAAAGAGTAGAAGTCACCTAACATATAAATGCATGTCCTACGAATGCACAAGAATGGATACCTGATCTAACAATATACTCATGAGATACACGAAAGCAAAGCAAAATAATGAAAAACCATCTATGATATTTACTAGATCTTACTAAAAATACAACATACAAACCTGTGCTCCCCCTCATGCATCTACGAGGTTAATAGCATCAATGTCTTGCTGCACCACCATATCAGAAATGTAGGGCTTCAGTCGCTGCCCATTAACTTTGAAAATGCTACCCGTTCGAGGGTCCAAAAGATCTACCGCTCCATGTGGAAAAACTCTATGGACTATGAATGGTCCATCCCATCTGGACTTCAGCTTCCCTGGAAAAAGATGGAGACGTGAATGATAAAGCCACACCTTTTGACCAGGCTCGAACTGCTTCCTCACAATATGTTGATCATGAAAATGCTTGGTTCAAGCCTTGTATATTTTGGCACTCTCGTAGGCTTCATTGCGCAACTCCTCAAGCTCACTCAACTGCAACTTCCTCTCAGCGTCAGCTTGGGCCATATCAAAATTGAACTTCTTGATAGCCCAATATGCCCTATGCTCCAATTCAACAAGAAGGTGGCATGGTTTCCCAAAAACCAATCGGTATGGGGACATGTCAATCAGAGTCTTGAAAGCAGTCCTATAGGCCCAAAGGGCATCATCAAGGCGCTGAGACCAGTCCTTGCGGTCTGGTCGGACTGTCTTTTCAAGAATTCGCTTGATCTCTCTGTTAGAGACCTCAACTTGGCCACTGGTCTGCGGGTGGTAAGGTGTAGCAATCCGATGATGCACAGAATATTCCTAAGTAGGGAAGCTACTTGCACATTACGAAAGTGCGTACCACCATCACTAATGATCGCTCTAGGGACTCTGAACCGACTAAAAATGTTGTGCTTGATAAATCGAAGCACCTCCTTATGATCATTGGTTCAGGTGGCCACGACCTTGACCCATTTTGAAACATAATCAACTGCCACTAAAATGTAAACAAATCCAAACGATGGCAAAAAAGGACCCATAAAATCAATGCCCCACACATCAAAAATCTCAATAATCAGAATAGGAAGAAGGGGCATCATGTCACGCTTGTCAATGCGTCCTGTCTGCTGACAACGCAAGCACCTCCTACAAAAATCATGGGCATCTCTATGCAGTGTCGGCCACCAAAATCCTGACTGGAGGACCTTCGCGGCGGTCTTTCGACTAGAAAAATGGCCTCCACAAGCCAAGAAATGACAAAATGATAGAATGGAGTCATACTCCTCCTCAGGAACACACCTTCAAATCATCTGATCTGGGCATAATCGAAACAACTCTGGTTCCTCCCAAATATAGTGCTTTACCTGCGAGAAAAATCGATCTCTCTCATTGCGGTTCCAGTGCGCAGGGTACTCTCTAGTCACCAAAAAGTTGATGATATGCGCAAACCAAGGCAGATGCTTGACATGAAAGAGCTGCTCATCCGAAAATGAATCATCAATCTGCCCCTGATCAGTGGATGTCTCCACTGTCAGTCTGGATAAATGATCTGCTACAAGATTCTCACATCCACTCTTATCTCGAATCTCGAGATCAAATTCTTGTAACAGAAGGATCCATCGAATGAGACGCGGTTTGGCATCCTTTTTACTCATCAAATATCGCAATGCTGCATGATCTGAGTAAATGATGACCTTGGAGCCTAAAAATATGAGCAAAACTTCTCGAGAGCAAAAACTACGGCTAGTAATTCCTTCTCTGTGGTGGTATAGTGCATTTGTGCATCAGAGAGGGTCTTACTAGCATAATAAATCACATGAGATCGTCGCTCAATCTTCTGACCGAGAATCACTCCAACCGCGTAATCTGACGCGTCACACATAATCTCAAATGGCACTGACCACTCAGGAGATCGAAGAATAGGAGCAGTAGTTTGAGCCTCTTTCAGGGCCAAGAATGCCTTCAGACAGGCATCATCAAACACAAACGGCTGATCTTTTGTTAGCAGGTTGCACAACGGTCGAGGAATCTGGCTAAAGTCCTTAATGAACCTTCTATAAAAATCTGCGTGCCCTAGAAATGATCGCACCTGCCGCACAGAGGTTGGTGGAGCTAATTTTGCAATGGTCTCCACTTTGGCTTTATCAACCTCGATCCCTTTCTCAGACACAATATGTCCAAGAACAATCCCTTGTCTCACCATGAAATGACTCTTTTCCCAACTAAGAACCAGATTTGTCTCCCTACAACGCTAAAGCACACGCGATAACTTTTGGAGACAATCGTCAAATGAAGAGCCATAGACCGAGAAATCGTCCATGAAGATCTCAAGGACATCATCCATCATATGTGAGAAGATCGCCATCATGCACCGCTGAAATGTTCTTGATGCATTGCAGAGCCCAAACAACATTCTTCTATAAGCAAAAGTGCCATATGGACAGGTGAACGTCATTTTCTCCTGGTCCTCGGGATGAACGACCACCTGGTTGTATCCTGAATAACCATCCAGGAAACAAAAATACTGCTGACCCGCGAGTTTCTCCAAGATCTGGTCAATGAACGACAGAGGGAAGTGATCCTTCCTAGTTGCACTGTTCAACTTTCTATAATCTATGCATACTCGCCATCCCGTGGTAGTTCTCATGGGGACACTCTCTCATTTTTCATTCATCTCTACAGTGAGCCCAGACTTCTTGGGGACAACCTGGGTAGGGCTCACCCACTGGCTGTCGGAGATGGGATAAATGATCCCAGCATCCAACCATTTAACTACCTTCTTCTTTACCACCTCCTTCATATAGGGATTTAGTCTCCTTTGCGCCTCTCTTGAGGGTTTAGCCCCCTCATCCATGTGTGAACACCCCAAATTTTTCAAAGTTTTGTAAAAATGACCCTCTTGCCCCTAACCCCATTTTCTGAGAAAATCAAGTCAGTTCTTCAGATTCTCTGAATTAAAATTCATATTGATATATTCAAAATTAACTTCGGATCCGAATCCAGCACTTTAAATCCATATTTCCTCCAAATCCGGATCAAAAACCCATTTCTGAAGAAATCTTCTCAAAATAGTTTCTAAAATTCTCAGAAAAACTCCTTTTGTAAATATTTTACAAAAACATCAAAAAAATTAGTTTCAATCTTTTGATTTCTTGTAAAGCTTTAGGATTTTATTCTAAAAAATAAAAAATAAAATAAAAAAATAAAATAAAAAATATACAAAAAATAGAAAAATAACACCAAAAACCAAAAAAAAAAAAATTTGGAAAGATTTTGAGAAAAACAAAATGATTTCGAGCCTTTTTTAATTTTCGCTAAAGACCTCTGAAGCCCTCTTTTGTAAAAATTTGAAAGTTGAAAAGGGGGGGGTCTTTGGAAAACACTTTTAGGGTTTTTCCTTTTACCCTTCGTAAGGAAGAAGAGGGGGAAGGAGGCGCAACCGCCCCTCCCGAAACTGCCTCCAGCCGCACGCCTCTCGTCTCCCTCCATGGCCGGCCGTTTCCCCCCCCCCCATGTGCGATCTCCACGCTCATCCTCCATCCACCCTCCATCACGAAACGGCATACCTTCATCGCCACCTTCCATCTCCAACGAACCACCTTCGGGAGCCTTCCACGCCCTCCTTAAAAAGAGGACTCTGTCTTCTATTGAGGGGGCATTACTTCTTTTTTTTGGGAGATCGATCTTTCTGCAAGAGCGCTTTTCTTTTACCCATTATCGATCGAGTTCTCTCTGCAAAGGTCCATTACCATCCATCTCCATCGAGTTGCCCGGCAAAATCCATCATCGACCCCATCCATCCTCTCGAATCATTTGTTCCCCTTCTTCATTTTGAGTACCCGATTGAGAGAAATCAGACCTTCCGGCAGCAAGAGAAGAAGCAGTGCCATCCGATCAACCGCAACTTCCTTAGAACTTCTGCCATTACAGGAGATACCCATCATCCACCTTCATCGACCTTTCTGCTGGAGTGTCCACTCTCTTCAAGAAAGGAGCGCCCCCAGCCTCTCTCTTTGATCGCCTTTCCCTCAAAGGAGACGTCCGCTCCCTCCTTTAGAATCACCAGCACGCCAAAGGTAAGTGGTTCGCCTTCCTCCTTCTTTCGTATCGTCTATTTCTCTCTGCTAAAGATATCCCCTGTTTCTCAGACTTTTAAAGCATTCCTGTAACCTTGGTTTGCTCCTTAGCAAATCCTATTTACAGATATGCAATATTGACAGGATGAGGAATCCCAACATTTCTTACCGTTTTACAATCTTTTTTTTTAGCCTTTGCCCTGTCCTTCATAACATGCACATTGAGTCGATGTTTGCATCAACTTTCATTTCGGTAACCCCATTAGAATACAGTCACCATTTATTGTTGACTCAAGCTTACGGGCTATTAATAGCCCAATTCTCATCCGGTCTGCTGAATTTGAGGATTGGTCTTAAACGAAAAACCTCACCCGACCGCAATTTGGTTTGCTGCCCATCCATCTTGATCCATTGAAAAAAGAACCGGGGCCTCTGCAATATGAACGTGAATTACAATCAATGGGACCATCCAAATTTAGGCTCGTCAGAGATGATTGTCATAATCAACTATAAAAAAAAATGATGACTGGCTTACATGAGTCTCAAGTTGCAAGGGTTCGATGTATCGAAGTGAATTGACCTTGTGAGATCAAGCTGAAAAGAGCTACCGCAAAGGTTTAATTTGGGCTCTTAATGATTTCCATCTGAATAGGCACATGCGTATGGCTCAAGCTGAGCAACGCATTGTATCTTGGCACCTGATGTCACTTACGCAACCTGTGCTTGACAGAAACTTATAAGCATTAAATTGATTCTGAGATAGTTGTCAATGCTAGGAATTGCATAATGGCATTATAAGCTGGTGATCCCAATTGGCTTGAAATGATTGGAGATGAACTTAATCCACTTTCAGCACTTCATTTTCAGTATATATGCACACTCACAGCATCTGTTAAATATCATCTGATGTAGATTACCTGTGTATTAGTTAAAGTATTCAAAAGTGGTTATGTGCATATTGTGTTTACGTAGGTATTTCACATGTTGCAAAAGTGAATAAAGCACCACTTGTTGGTGCTCATGCTTAATTATGTTTGACACATCATATTCATGCTGCCATGCTTGTCTAAAAGATTGCCATAGTTAGGGTTGAATGAATGTTTCTGGTTAATGATAAATAGCTTTCAAGACCTCAGTTATTTCTTCTTTCAATCCTTATCTTTCTGTAAGTTTGCTCAGATAAAAAAAAAAGGAAAAAAAGAAAAAGGTTATCCTGTTATGATCGGAGGGGATGTGGTATGGCTGGTTGTTATTCCTATTAGTGAAGAGAATAATCTTTCTTAATCAAGAGACTAGGGTATGTCTCTTTGGCTCTTTACTGATTTTCCTTTTTCCTTTTAGAAGTTATCTTTCTTTAGAATGATCTAGCGTCACCTAGAATTCTCTACATATTGATTCTAAAGCTTGATGTTTTGGATATATTGTCAGATTTTTGCATAGCTGTCAAATTTTTTTAGAACCTGTCTATCCTGTATGTCGCCACCCATTTACATTTGTTATCCAGCATTTAATGCCAGCTGCAGCAATAAACTTCCACTCTCACCTGCACCCCACTACGCTGTTGCCCTTGTATGCTCTGTTGTAACACTTATCATCCCACTGTCACTTATTTTCAACCCCGCACACACAACATCAATAAGCTACCCATCTCCTACAACTAGTTTCAGCATCACCATTTCCCCTACGTTCACCTGTTTTCAACTATCACTACCACATGTCAATCTTCATTCCCAGCAAAACCCTTGAGCAGCATCTCAACCCCTTACCTGTTTGTAATAGTGCCCCTGCACTATCGGGTTTTCATCTGTACATACTTGCAGCAGTGTGTAAGCACTGTTGTAATCCTGACTTAGGTACCTTCAGAAGTGCTGATCATCTCCAATGTCTAGGCTGAAGTCTTCATTCAGTTCAACTATGCATTATTTTGCATTTGTTGGGACCTCATTGCCTGTTTACACCCTCCACTACTTGCTCCTTTACTACTTGTAAAGAACATACTGCTACATACCCCATGGCTCATCTCACACCAGCAATGGTTTTTCTAGTGCCCATAGTGGTTGGCACCACAGTGCCTACCTTGCTGCCATTGTTTGGCAGAAAAATCTATCATCAGCACCATCTGGTCCACAGCCACCTTGTGGCTATCTACCGCACCATTACCCAAATTAGGCCATCCTGCTGCAAACAACACAGCAGCAGTACCCAAAAACCTGTTGCAGCCTTAGTAATATCACTTCCCCCATACCTTAGCACATCTCTCCATTGAATATACCTATACATAGACATACACATTTATGTGAATATACCTGTATATGTAGGTATATATATATAGATATCTTTTCCATCCTTTTATCATTTTCATCATTGGACTTCCATATATATATATATGATTCTCCCCTTTTACTAACCTGGTTGTTTTGCAGGAAATATGTGGGTAAAGTTGTCATTATTTGAAGTTGTAAATTTGATTTTATGAGTTGTAATAGCTAGGCTTTAATGAAAATTTACATTTCTCGCTTTAGGTAGAATGGATGAGCATCATAGAATACCATGAATTGTTTATTCCATGCATTTTTTTTCTGTATTTCTCAAAATCCCCACAATGGTGAAACACGAATGGCACGTGCACCATTTCGTAAGAGGTAAGTTAATTCTAAGTTGACGATTTACATCAACGGCCATAGTCGGGGTGTGAACAAAACTTAGAATTCTTATCTTTTACGAAATAACATTGGATCCACACTGGATCCACTTTCAAAATCCATCATATTTTCTCAAAATATTTTTTTCTTTTATCAGAATTTAACTTAGGATTAACTCAAAATATATACCAATGGCCATAGTCAGGGTATATTGAGGGTTGATTTCATTTTAAATTCTATAAAAGCACTAAAAATGTATTTTATTCTTCTTTTGAATTTAAATATAGATTATCATATAATACACTCAATGACCATAGTCAAGGATGTATTATATTTTCAATCTTATTTTAATTCATTTAAAGAATGAAATAGCTTTTCAAAGTCCAATTTCAAACTTATTCAAATTCATTCATCATATAGGGTAGAATTGCATCATATTTTTCAAAATTCTTTCAAAAACCCAAGTGATTTTAAGCATCTTTTCTATTTCAAATTCCAAATCTATCTCAATTTCAAAGTCCAATTTGGCTTTGAAATTTCAAAATCATTTCATATTCAAACTTTAAATTTCCAAACTCAATTCAAAACTCAATTTCAAAGTTCAATTTAACTTTAAAGTTTCTAAATTCATCTTCTGATTCTAAATCCAGTTTTTCTTCAAAGTTTTAAATCAAAATTGAAATTGACTTTGAATCTCAAAAACCCAAACCTTCTCAAGTTCAAATCTGGATCTTCAAAAACCCAGATCATCTTTTAAAAGCCCTATTTTGGACTTCTCAAAACCCAAATCCAAAAACAAATCCTAGTCTCAAACTTGGATCCAGATTTCTAGGTATGAACTCCATTCCACTTTGGATCTCCCATCACAGATCCGAATTCCATCTAGGATCCAAACTTTTATTCCACTTTGGATCTCCAATCACAGATCCAAATTTCATCAAGGATCCAGATCCTCGTTATACCATCCAGATCCCAAAACCAATTCTCAGGATCCAGAATCCAACCCTACTTTGGGTCTCAGATTCAGATCCAAAATCCAATTCTTAGGATCTAGAATCCAATCCTACATTGGATCTCAGACTTCAGATCCAAATCCACTCTAGGATCCATAACCCAATTCTATTTTGGATCTCAGATTTCAGATCCAATTCCATCTTAGAATCCAGAATCCAACCCTACTTTGGGTCTCAGATTCAGATCCAAAATCCAATTCTTAGGATCTAGAATCCAATCCTACATTGGATCTCAGACTTCAGATCCAAATCCACTCTAGGATCCAGAACCCAATTCTATTTTGGATCTCAGATTTCAGATCCAATTCCATCTTAGAATCCAGAGTCCAACCTTATTTTGGATCTCAGATTTCAGATCCAAATACCACCTCGTATTCCAAATCTTAAATCCAATTCCCTTCAAAATTCCAAAAATCCAAAATTCCATTTAAATTCCAATTCTTAAAGCCAATTCCATTTCATTCAAACCAAGTCCCTATTTCGAATCCTAAAAATCAATTCAAAACTCTATCCAGAACTGGGATTCGGATTTCATCTTGAAAATCCAACTTTTACAAACCTCATTTCTCAATTTCTTTAGATTTCCCATATTCAAAAGTAGAATTCAATTCCATTTCAGATATTTGTCCAAGTTCAAAATTCTAAATTCAAAGTCCATTTATGACTTTGAAAAATTTCCTTCATTCTCTTTTTATTACAAGACTTCAAAATTAACTTCCAAATTCCAGATTTATCTTCCCAAACTCGTGATCATTCTAAAAACTTAGAACTTTAATCTTAAGTTCTAAGTTAAGAATCATTTTCTTCACTTTATCAATTTCACTTGGAAATTCTTCAAAACATTTTCAAAAGGAGCATACATCTTTGCATTTGCATAAGCATGATTCATTGTGCATTTAGATTTAGGATAAACACTTAGATAAATTCTTTGCAAAGCAAAAGGCATAAAATTCGACCCTTGGTTCGATTACCCCTGGTAAAGGCGCCAGGAACGGTCGAACCTCGTACCGACGAGCGGATCCCGTCTCCCGATTTTTCCCGCAAATATTTCAAAAATGGAGGCGAGTTATTTCAAAAATTCTCTAAAATTAAGGTCAAGTGAGACTCGCAAAAGAGTTCCTCTTCTCTTCTCTTCTTTCTTTTCTCTTCTCTCTTTCTTTTCCGTTCTTTTATCTTTTCTCCCTTCAAAAAGGAGGAAAATAAAAGGTTGGAAAGGAAAAGAGAAGGACGAGAGAGAACATTACGAGAGGAAAAATTTTGCGATGATCATAGGTTTGGCGACCGAGATGGGACACGTCTCCGTCCGGTTGAATTATGCCTTTTTCTCTTGCTTTGACATTATCTAAGTCTTTATCCTTCATATGTCAGCTTCATTTCCATGCAAACCTTAGGAGCCTAGATCTTGTCCTAAGCTGACATCATTGCATATAGGATTTAAGTATGGTTTGATAGGACCATATTGAGGAGATTATTCCATGCTCACATTAGACTTAGGTTTTAAATACAACTCTCCTTAATTTTAGGGTTTGAATGTAAACAATATATGCAAGTGTATGCTTCCTTTCATTTAAATCTATCTCTTTAGGACTTGCATTAGAGCCTTCTGATTTCTTGCATGTTGCACATATTTTGAAAAACCTCCTTACCTATATTGTCCCGGTCTTCACGTTGCTGGGCTGTCTCACTGAACCATAGTTCGGGAGAGAGCCTCACAACTGGACCACTTATCTGGGTTCGCACCCCCCTACCACGTACCTAAGGGCCATAGTCTGAGGTATATCGGTAGGTGCTCAAGGATGTTGGGAAGCCATTACCTTAGAACCGGAGAAATATTTCTATGCCACATGCTTCAAGCTTCGGCTTGGGTATATCGGCGTATCTTGATTGAAATCAGATAATCTGAACCCTAGATTAAGGTCCTACAAGCCATTTCAAATATTGTATTTAGAGTCAGCCTTTAGGGAGTGTTGTATGCGCATCCTTGTTTGTGCAGCTTTGGTTGTGTGATATTTCTCTTATTCTCTCATATATATGTATCAGACCCTTTTCAAAAACCCTGGGTGTATTATTCAAAACTTACCCTTATTTTCAAAAACCCCAGGTGTATATTTTTATCTACCTATATTTCTTTTTCTCTTTTAGATCAAATTTTCTTCAAAACCCTGGAAAATTCTTTTAAAATCTCCTCAATCTTTCAAAATTTCCAGGTTTGATTCTTTAAAAAGGTCTATTCGTAAGTCCTGCCTTCTATCTAATCCTCCTTATTTTCTTCTTTTCCCCAGTATCATCTCAATGGCGTCAAATTCCCTCGATGCTGTCTTTCCCCGAGATCATGTCTTCTATCAGATTCAGGATGGACCCCCAGATCTGTGGGTCATCCAGTCTCGCCCTTTCTTCCCTCGGTGGTATTTTTCTTGGTTCGCCACCTTCTCACGTATGTTCCCAGACCACTTGGATGACTGTGGGTTGGAAATGGCATCAGCGGTAGGCAAGCGAACCATCAATGGAGCTTTGATTTAAGCCATGGCAGAACGGTGGAATCCACGTACCTGCACATTCTGGTTTCCCTGGGGAGAAATGACTCTACTGATGGATGAGTTCAATGACATTATGGGGTTGCCCGAACCAGCTGGTCAGCCAGATGATCCTGTCGAGCAGCAGTTTTTGATCAACATCAAAGGGATAGATGTTCGAGAAGCCTTAGCAAGAGCAACAGGGAGCAGATCTTGGCCTCTCACTGAGATCGGTGGAAATCAGTTCATCGACCTATTTGAACTATATCAAAAGTATGGAGCCTACAAAGAGGTTGACACTCTGTCTCGAACAGCGAAAGACAGAATTCAGCACGCCATGATCCTGTGCACAGTGGGGTTAGCTTTCTTCCAAGATGGTCAGAATTTCATAGATGTCAGAGTCGCTCAGCTCTTTCGAAGATGGGGAAGCAAGCAGACCCGTCAGCTTTCAGTTTCCATGGCCGCATTAGCCTTCCTTTACAGAGGCTTGGCTCGATTTGCCCTCGGAGAGACCATTATGGTAGAAGGATGCACTTACGCCTTGCAGTCGTGGTTCTTGTGACACGTTCCTTCGAAGGCCAGTTCTTTCAGATTCAACAGTAAGCAGCCGAAGACAGTCATCCAATGCCGAGCTCTGATCGAGAAGCTGCATCAGGAGGAGATCACCTGGGATTTCTTTAACAGAAGAGAGACTGTTCCTCGATACACTTATGCTCGTGACAAGCGCTACAAATTGATGGGACCCTTCTTTTGTGTTGATTATCAGCAGGAGCGATGTCTGAGGCAGTTTTCACAGCGGCAGGTCCGTGCCAACACCCGTTTCCCGACAGGCAACGTGTCAGAATTCAACCTGCAGTCGAATCAGTGGTCTGGGGCATATCATGTCGCTAAATATACTTGGAACTTCTTTATTTCTCTGTCTATATTTCCTGGATCAAATGTATCATCTGAATATCAAGAGTGGTGGCAAACTGTCTGCCCACCCTCTCTTTGTCCTTGAAAGTTAAAAATATCAATAAAATTTTACCTTTTGGCCAAAAATGTTGTTTTCTGTATTTTGTTTATAACGCAAATAAAGGTCACAAATTTTGGATGACAACCTAATCCTGGGTAAAAGGGATATTCCTTCCGCATTTCTTCAAATCTTATCATGGTTGACGACCTCGCCTAGGTAACAAGGCACATTTCTCTGTTATCATCAAATGATAATACAATTATCACAAATCGTGTGATGACTCAATCCTGGGTAATGGGATAATCTCTTGAAATTGTCTACCAAATCCCTTCATTTCTTGCTTTCTCTCAAAAAAATTATGATTTTCAAAAAAGCTTCTCCATACTCTAACCATTCCCATGTCCTGCAGGAAAGCTTTGGCATCTGAAAATGGTTCAGACAAGGGCTGATAAGAGGGCCGCTCAACAACACAGTGACAGCGAGCTAGAGGAGATGAATTCTCCCCGATTATCCAAAAAGCATGACTCCGGAGATGAGAGTGATGTTGATCCAGCCATGTACCGGGTTTTTCAGAAAATGATGACCAAGATGATGGCTGAACAGGCCAAAGCTGCTCCCAAAAAGGCAGCTTCCAAGAGCAAAGCGAAGAAAAAGCCCATGAAGAAGCCCGTCAAGATCAGCAAGCAAAAGGTACAGCGTGACAGTACCTCTGAAGATTCTGAGTCAGCGGAAGAAAATTCTGAAGAAGAGCAGTTGATCTACATCCCAAAAAATCTGCGGCAGTCCAAGAGGCCGGTAGAAGAGCCAGTATCAGTGAACAAGCCCAAGCATGGGGCCCCCGCAGAAGACTCGATCCAGGCACTGACCAAAATCGTCAAAGACCTGCAAGTCCGGGATAAGGGGAAAAGGTCATACACCAGACAGGATTTCTACCTTGGTTTGGATAGAGACATCAATTTGGAGAATCTCCCCCGGAAATTCATTAAATTCAATGGATCCGGTGACCCCAAGGCTCACCTTGCCATGTTCTTCGCGGAATGCGCCCGATTCAGCGAAGACAACCGTGCCCTCTTCCTCTGTTTTCCCCGCAGTTTGGAGGGAATAGCCGCCAAATGATATGCTGAGCACATCAATCCCATCGAACTAAGGGATTTTGACAAGGTGGTCAACATGTTTGTTGAACGCTTCCTATTCAACACGGAAGCTCTGTCCACCCTGAATCACCTATGCAACCTGAAACAGGAGCCCAATGAAAAGGCCAGGGACTTCATTCATAAGTGGAGAAGCCTTTGCAACAAAATGAGGAACCCTATTTCTGAAGAGCATGCCCTCCAAGTCATCCTCAATAATTTCTCCCAACCCCTTAAAAGTCTCCTCTTCCCATATCCCTCCAAATCGTTTATTGAACTGACGGAGCGAGCAGAATGGCTCGAGATGGGGGTAGAGAATGAAATGTATGAAGGTGTCACCTTGGCCAAGAATATCCCAGACCCAAAGAAGAAGGCACACTTCACCTACTCCGCCGAGGTTCCAGGGGATGATCAGGGCAGTAGCAGTAAACAGGGCAGTGGCAGTGGCACAAAGCCCGAGCAGAGCAGAGGAAGGAAAGGAAAATTCTTCAAGAACAATGATAAGCCTCTTCCGGGCGGTCCTCAACAAAAGGGGGACCTTCAAGAAAAGCCCAAACATATAAACTGGAGTAGGGATCGGAAGTTTACTCCCCTCGACCAGCCTCTAGAAAAAATTTTGGAATACTTGCTGTCTCACGGGATGGTAAAACTTCCCAAGGTGGCAGATCCACCAGTGCTCATGGGAAGATTTAAGGAACAGTATTGCAAGTTCCACAGAGCAATGGGCCATGACACTGAATATTGCTTCGTTCTGAAGCATCTGATCCAAGATTGCATTGATAAAAGCATCCTCATCGAGGATGAAGAAGAGAGCAAAATGGACATTCTGTCCGCCCCATTCCCAAAGCATTCCGCATCAACCGTTTCTGAAAATTCCTTCCTACCGCAGAGTCATATACACCCTTGTTCCGAAGAGGAGATGAGTCTGCAGCATCAGGTAATGGTTCTACGCCAGGACCAACCTGCATCTCAGAGAGGGGATATCCTCTCATTTTTGAACATCAGAAACACATCAGTGGAGAATGGGAAAACCCAAATTTTTTCAAAGAGATTCGTGAAAAAGGAGACCTGCACAGAGGAGGCAGAAACCTCAGAAGCAGCAGAAGAGCGGGCCAGAAGCCTTCAGAAGCCAATTACAGCGCTCTCCAACATCTCCATTTTTTAGTTGACTCACGACTCTCCCCAGCATAAAGAAAAACTAGACGATCTACTGAGGAAGATCAAGGTGAAGCCGGGCACCACGCCCGAGGATATGGCGCAAATAGTAAATCAAGCAATGACTAATGCGCCTATCACCTTTTCTGATGAGGATTTGCCTAAACCTCATTCATTTCATAACAATGCGCTGTACATTGTGGTCAGGACCAGGGGCATGACCGTCCCACATGTTCTTGTCGATGGGGGCAGCAGTCTGAATATTTGCCCAGAAATGACAGCGAAAGCATTGGGATTAAAAGAGGAAGAATATGTGCCTGATCCCATCACCATCTATGGCTTCGATAATCATGGGCAAACTGCCAAAGGCAAAGTCTTTTTGGAAATCTTCATCAACTACTCAGTGCATACGGTGTTATTCCATGTTGTCAACGTGCCGCCAACTTACAACCTGTTGTTAGAACGAACATAGATCCACAACGCCAATGCAGTTCCATAAACTCTCCACCAATGCATAAAGTGGTCCAAAGGTGGAATGATCACCACCATTTTGGGCGAAGATCCTGAAGAGAGGCTGCCACAACCTATGATTCCTCGTCCAACATTCACAACTGATATTCCAAGCATCCGAGAAGCGGATGAGATCAATCTCAGTGACTGTCTAGAGATGCTGAAACTGAAAGATGTCATGGAAGAGGAAAATGTTGCAGCTACGGTCCAATGGCAGGGACCTTGTTTCTTCAAGCTAGGAGGACGCATTGATTACGCCTCCTTCAAAGATCACCCTTTATTCCCTCAGTTTTCTAAAGCCAGAAAGAGATTTGATCTGCTGATAAAACATGGATATCAGCCATTCCGGGGCATAGGAAAGAACGAAGATGGTATAGTGGAGCCAATCGTTCCTACTCAGCATTCAGACAGTTCAGGGTTGGGATTCACCGGCCAGGATTCCAGCAAAAGGATAGTTTTCGTCAAGGGAAACAACTGAAGATGATGCCTTAGTTTTCCTGCTCTTCTCTTTTATCTTGTAGGGACAATACAGTCCCATCTTTTGTTAAAAATCTTGTAAATACTTTACTTCAATCAATGAAAGATCAAATATTCTCTTCGAGTATTCATCGTTTCCCCCTTATACTTTGTCTATGTCATTGTTCTTTACTTATACAAAAATTTGATTTGGCTCGTACTTTCTCTCAAAAAAACAACCTCTTTTTGGCATTTACAGGACCCTTAACTCTTAAATCAATGACAAGATTTGTTATCAATCCCAAGTATCTAAAATTGGCAAGGTTTCCTGAGATGAAAGACAGAGCAAAGGTTAGTCAGACAGCGGAACAGACTGAAGAACCAGCTGAATTTGATTCCACTATTCAGGATTTGCCAGAATTTGCTCACATTCAGAAGCAGGATGAACCATCATCTTTGGTTCAAGATCCAACTGAGGATATTAACATTGGGTCGGAAGATGATCCGAAGATTCTCAAAATCGGGTCGAGTCTAAGCGAAGTTGAAAAAGCTGGACTCATCCAATTCCTCAAAAAGCATCAGGAAGTGTTTGCCTGGACTTACGAAGATATGCCAGGATTGGATATCAAGCTAGTTGAGCATCGACTCAAGTTGAAACCAGAAGCCAGACCAATCAAGCAGAAATTGAGGAAATTAGACCCTCGAATTGAGCAACAAGTCAAGGAAGGACTTGAAGATCTATTGAAAGCAGGCTTCATCCGGGCCATCGATTACCCAGATTGGTTGGCAAATATCGTGGCAGTCCCTAAAAAGAACGGAAAAGTTCGGATCTGCATTGATTTCAGAGACCTCAATAAGGCCACCCCAAAAGATGATTATCCTCTTCCCAATATTGACCTGTTGATCGATAGCACAGCAGGTCATGCCATGTTTTCCTTCATGGATGGATATTCAGGTTATAATCAGATCAAGTTGGCCGTTCGTGATCAGTCGAAGACTTCGTTTACTACCCCATGGGGAACCTTTTGCTATACGGTGATGCCATTTGGGCTCAAGAATGCCGGGGCAACCTATCAAAGGGCGATGGTCGTTATTTTCCACGATCAAATGCACAAGAATATGTATGCGTATGTGGATGACATTTTGGTTAAGTCTAAAGAAGAAGATGATCACCTCGATGCTCTTAGTCAAGTTTTTGAAAGACTTATTCTTTACAAATTGAGACTTAACCCTCAAAAATGTGTTTTTGGAGTAGAGTCCGGCAAACTACTCGGCTTCATCATCAGCAAGAAAGGGATCGAGGTGGATCCGGCTAAAGCAAAATCCATTATTGACATGTCACCTCCAACTAATCTGAGAGAACTGCGAAGCCTTCAAGGGCGTATTCAGTCTATTCGCAAGTTCATCTCCAATTTGGCTATAAGATGTGAGCCTTTTAACCATTTGCTAAGAAAAAGAGTTAAATTTGAATGGGGATCGGAATGTCAGCTCTCGTTTGAGCGCATCAAGCAGTATCTCCTTAATCCGCTAGTTTTGAAGCCGCCAAAGCTGGGAAAGCCTCTCCTACTATATATTTCAGTCAATCAGAATGCCTGTGGTGGATTCCTCGCTCAATATGAAGAAGGCAGCCTGATAGAGCACGCCATCTACTACGTGAGCAAGACATTCATTGATTATGAAAAGAAGTATTCTCAGATGGAGAAAACTTGTCTAGCTCTGGTCTGGATGTGCCAGAAATTGAGACATTACTTGTTGGCTTCTGAAATTAAGTTTCTTTCAAAGCTCAATCCGCTCAGATACATTCTTGAACAACCTTTTCTCACTGGACGAATCGCAAAGTGGCAAGTCCTGCTGATGCAATATGACTTAGAGTATGTTTCTCAAAAGTCGATTAAGGGCCAAGCAATCGCAGATCAGTTGACAGATTTCCCTCTGATAGAAGAAATTAAAACAGAAGATGATTTTCCTGACGAGCACATCTGTAATGTCCAACAGCCCCCAGTTTGGAACTTGTTCTTCGATGGCTCTAAAAACATGTCTGGCATCGGGATTGGAGTCCTGTTGATCACTCCAGAAAAAGAAATGATCCCTTATTCTCTGAAGCTTGGTTTCCAATGTACTCATAATATGGCCGAGTATGAAGCTTTAATACAAGGCCTCAAAATCTTGCAAAATTTTGATGTCAAGAGAGTGCACGCCTTTGGTGATTCTCTACTTGTTGTCAGTCAAGTTAACACTGAATGGCAAGTGAAAGATTTCAAATTGATTCCGTATCAGAAGATCGTCCTCGCTCTTGTGGACAGCTTCGAAGAATTTCAGCTCAGTCATATCAGAAGAGAGCATAATCAAATAGCTGATGGCTTAGCCAGCTTGGGATCCATTCTATCCTTCAAAAGTGGTGAATCATGTCGTTCTTTCGAAGTTGGCAGACTTGAACACCCCGCGTTCGATTCAAATGTGCAAGTAAACCAGGTCAATCAGAAGGAGAAGCCTTGGTACCAAAGCATCAAAAATTTTATTGAGATTGGTGAATTTCCACCAAAGATGCTAAAAAGGGAGCAACGCGCGATTCAGCGTATGTCTACCCGTTATTTCATTCTTGCCAATGTCCTTTACCGTCGTGGGTTCAGTTCTGAATATGCCAGGTGCTTAGACAAAGAAGAAGCTATGGAAGTCATCCAAGAGGCACATGAAGGGATTTGTGGTGGTCATGTCGGCTATCAAACTCTCGTCAAACAGATCGTTCGAGCAGGGTACTATTGGAACACCATGCAGCAAGACTGCCATCGATTTGTGCGAAAGTGCGTCAAGTGCCAATTGCACACGCCTTATATTCATGCTCCGGTCACATATCTACAATCAGTTGTTTCTCCTTGGCCATTTTCTATGTGGGCATTCAACGTCGTCGGCCCGATTACTCCTTCCGCTTCCAACGGCCACAAGTACTTTCTGGCTGCGACAGAATACTTCACGAAATGGGTTGAAGTTGTTACTCTACGCACAGTAGAAGGCCGCCATGTGGTTTCTTTCATTCACAAGAACATTCTTTGCCGCTTTGGCATACCACATGATATTGTCTCAGATAATGGAACCCATTTCAAAAATGAGAGGATGAAAACCTTCTGTTCTAAATTCAGAATTTCCCATCATTTCTCAGCTCCCAATTATTCTCAAGGGAACGGCCAAGCAGAGGCTACCAATAAGATTTTGATCCGTATTTTGGAAAGGACTGTGAAGACAGGTCGAGACTGGCATGAGAAAATTCATGACGCACTTTGGGCATATCGGACCACCATTCGGACTCCGACTAATGCCACTCCTTCAGAACTTGTTTACGGGACTGAAGTGGTGTTACCTCTCCATATCCAAAAGCCCGCTCTCAAATTTGCTTCACTTATAGAATTGCCACTTGATCAGTATCAGCAGCAAAGATTGGTGCAACTGGATCTGCTAGATGAAAAAAGGCTTAAGGCAGCAAAGCATGCTCAAGCTTATCGACAGAGGATAGCTCGACACTATGCCAAGTCCGTCATTGAGAGAAAATTTCGAGTTAACGATTTGGTGCTCAGATCGACAGCTCATCTCAAGCATCGACCACAGAGCAAGTGGTCACCCAATTGGGAAGGTCCCTATGTGGTTAAGGAAGCTTTGCCTCGCAATTCGTATCGCCTAATCAACGCAGATGGAGTGGAGATGCCAGATCCCATCAATGCTCTGCATTTGAAGAAATTTTATACTTAGAATTTTCATTCAAAAACCTTTTATACTATTCAAAGAGACATTTCAATAAAAACAATGATCTTCTATCAATTCTTACATTCTTCTCCATGATACTGGGGCATTTTATTTTAATTCATAAAAATCTTTCCATCATATGCAGGCAGGATTAGACGAAAAGCTCTTCTCCTCAAATTTTGTTAGTTCTTAATTTGTCTTGTGATCTTCATTTTTCATTTCATTTGATTCATTTTGCTTTGATCAAATTTACATCAAGCTAATGCTCGTTTATGTCAAGTTTTCAACAAATTTTTCAATCTTAATTACGATTCCATCTACTCCTATCTTTGAAAACACCCTTTCAGGTTAAGGAATAAACCTGATGCCTCCTTTCAATGAGGTATTCTTTTTTTTATTATTTCCCCCGTTCAGGATAAGGGGATAAATCCTGAATTATCTTCTAAAAACTCATTTTGAAAATCTAGCTCATCTTCAAAACCCAGCTCTCGCACTGGTTATTTCTCAAAATTGAGCTCATTTGGAAAATTCGGTTCTCACACCGATAACCTTCTAAAATCGGTCTTCTGACCAAAGACCTTTCTCCTTCTAAATTCAAGTTCTGACTTAAATCTTCCAAAACTTCATGTATTTTCAAAAGATCTAGCTTTTGCCGGTCATGTATTTCCAAAAGATCCAGCATCTCGCTGGTCATGTATTTCCAAAAGATCCAGCATCTCGCTGGTCATGTATTTCCAAAGGATCCAGCATCTCGCTGGTCATGTATTTCCAAAAGATCCAGCATCTCGCTGGTCATGTAATTCCAAAAGATCCAGCTCCAGCTGGTCATGTATTCCACAAGATCAAACCCTTAGGGTGCGACTTCTCAATCCTATCATTTCCAAAACCTTCAAGTTTTCCAATCTCACAATTTTATCAGTCCCCCAACCTCTGGTTGCAATATCTTCAGAATCTCATCAACCCTCGGGTTATAATTTCTCAAGTTCAATCATTTTCAAACCATCAGGTTAAATCCTTCATATTTGAAATCCAGTATTTTTCATTGGTCAGGATTTGAAATCCAGTATTTTTCACTGGTCGGGATTTGAAATCCAGTATTTTCACTGGTCGGGATTTGAAATCCAGTTGTCATAACTGGTCGGGATTTGAAATCCAGTATTTTTTTCACTGGTCGGGATTTGAAATCCAGTTTTCATAACTGCTCTGGATTTGAAATCCAGTATTTTTTTCACTGGTCGGGATTTGAAATCCAGTATTTTTTTTCACTGGTCGGGATTTGAAATCCAGTGTTTTCACTGGTCGGGATTATCAAAAATCCAGTTTCTCATAAACTGGTCGGGATTTCTAAAACCTAATGTATTTCATCAGTCTGATTCTTACACCGTTTCTTTAAATTACAGCTAAGTGTCTCATCAAAATCTATATTGAGCGATTATTTCACAGAGAATTCATGAAAACTTTGCCAATTTGCTAAAAGCATTTGTTGATTCTAAAAGTCTGACTACACAAAAAGAATTTTCTCAGATTACCTCCTATATTTCCTTTCAAAAGGTGAAACTTTTTGCGAAAAAGAGGTAAAATTCAAATCTTTTTCTGTTGATCAACCAAAAGGATGTAAGAAATATCCTCGATATGATAAAAAAAAAAGAAATCTTCAATGATGTTGAAAAGCCAGAAGCGAATTGATATCGATCTTGGCTATGGCGCGTGTTTTAAAAATGACTTTCTGGCAATCAGGCAGTGGAAATATCTGGAGCTATAAAAGAATCCACTCAACCCATATCTTCTCATTGTCGTTTAAAAAGTTGCAATCAAATATCCGCAAAAGGGATCTCTCAATTGTCGTCAAGATGAAGGCGAATTAAGCGAGTGGATCTCCGGGGCCAAAGAAGATTTGAAACATCTCCAAGATGACTGAGTTTGTGACGGATCCTTCCAGGGAAAGTTCGGACCGCTGTCGAGATGAAGGCAGATGTGATAAACCTATCGACAAACCCTAAAAGATATTTGATTTCAGACCTTTTTGAGCTAGTATCATATATAATCCCTGAGAGAAAGAAGGATCGAAGCATCTCCAAGATGAAGGAGCTTGTGACGTACCCTTCCCTGAAAAAGAGAAAAAAAAAAGTCAGGACATCCAAATGAAGGATGATGTGAGAAACCGAGAAAGCCCAATGACTCAAAAAGAGTGCAAAAGATCATCATGGGAGGACACCCAGATATCAAACTGCCGAAGTTGCCAGAAGTCATCTTTTCTCATGCAAAATTCTTTTATCAATATCTCTTCATTTCCTGCTTTTATGAAATTAAGAATATTTCTTTTATTCTCATGTCAGGGAAATGGATAGCTTCCTTGAAGAAAATCATCAGTGCTAAAATTTTGAATTTGACTCTTAAAACTCAGGAGTTAACCTCATTTGGGGGAAATACTCTAGGTAAAAGAGAGAATATCTTTTGCACATACGTGCACATTTCCAAGTGTTTGAACCTACTATGATTTTATCTTATTGGCAAAATTTTCTAACTATTCCAAAAATAAAATAAACATTCAATATCCATTTTGATGCAACCTAGCGTTGTTTATATTTCTCAAAAGAGTTGCCTCTGAAGGAAGTATCTCTTCCTGTCCCATCACGGTTTTCTCATTGAAAAATTTCGTATGGACAACCCACTCAGGATAAGGGTCAAACCTGAACCATTTGCGAAAGATCATTAATTTCAAAAGTTATTTCAGTCTCAGCAAATGAGACACCCAGAATCATTCCTTTTTCAAAGCTTTAGGGGCTCTATATTTCCTCCTTACGGCAAAACCCCTCTCGGATTTGTTCGTCCAAATTCCGAAGGTCCCATCGTGCTTTCTCCATTTTTGAGAAACCCGTATGGTAGATTTCCTATCCAGGTTAAAAATTAAACCGGAACCTCGCTTTGTGAGGTATCTTCCTTACAGGTTTGGGTTAAACCTGAGTCTCGTTCCAACGAGATCCCTCGTTTGGATGAGATGATTTCTTCCAGTCCCATCATGGCTCCTCCCATCGAGGAACCCATACTTCATACATTCATCCAAAGAAAGGATCATACTCGGGCTTCATTTCACAAGGCGTTTTCCAAAATGTCCCATCAAGGTCCCCGTGTATCCCTCTCCTCAATTCAAATTCATCTTGATATATCTTCGTCCCATCCAGGTTAAGGGTTAAACCTGAATCATTCTAAAAAGAGTATCTTGTCTCACCCATGAGACCTGATCAAAATTCTCATTTCCCATCATTTCAGAACTTTCACCCAAAGTCCCATCACGATTTCCTCATTTCTATTATTTGATTACATCATCTTCGAGGATCTCGTCTCCCCCAAAACCATTCAGGATAAGGTTCTAAGCCTGGAAAGCCATATTTTCAAAATAATTCTTCCATACCCAGTTCAGATCTACTGACTGGGGCATTTTTTTAAAAAAAAAATTGGAATGTTGTCTTTGCCACTAAACTCGGCTTACAACCGGCTTAGTAGCAAAGAGGGGCATCTGTGAACACCCCAAAATTTTCAAAGTTTTGTAAAAATGACCCTCTTGCCCCTAACCCCGTTTTCTGAGAAAATCAAGTCAGTTCTTCAGATTCTCTGAATTAAAATTCATATTGATATATTCAAAATCAACTCCGGATCCGAATCCAGCACTTTAAATCCATATTTCCTCCAAATCCGGATCAAAAACCCATTTCTGAAGAAATCTTCTCAAAATAGTTTCTAAAATTCTCAGAAAAACTCCTTTTGTAAATATTTTACAAAAACATCAAAAAAATTAGTTTCAATCTTTTGATTTCTTGTAAAGCTTTAGGATTTTATTCTAATATATATATATATATATATATATATATATATATATATATACAGAAAAATAGAAAAATAACAGCAAAAACCAAAAAAAAAAAATTGGAAAGATTTTGAGAAAAACAAAATGATTTCGAGCCTTTTTTAATTTTCGCTAAAGACCTCTGAAGCCCTCTTTTGTAAAAATTTGAAAGTTGAAAAGGGGGGGGTCTTTGGAAAACACTTTTAGGGTTTTTCCTTTTACCCTTCGTAAGGAAGAAGAGGGGGAAGGAGGCGCAACCGCCCCTCCCGAAACTGCCTCCAGCCGCACGCCTCTCATCTCCCTCCATGGCCGGTCGTCCCCCCCCCCATGTGCGATCTCCACGCTCATCCTCCATCCACCCTCCATCACGAAACGGCATACCTTCATCGCCACCTTCCATCTCCAACGAACCACCTTCGGGAGCCTTCCACGCCCTCCTTAAAAAGAGGACTCTGTCTTCTATTGAGGGGGCATTACTTCTTTTTTTTGGGAGATCGATCTTTCTGCAAGAGCGCTTTTCTTTTACCCATTATCGATCGAGTTCTCTCTGCAAAGGTCCATTACCATCCATCTCCATCGAGTTGCCCGGCAAAATCCATCATCGACCCCATCCATCCTCTCGAATCATTTGTTCCCCTTCTTCATTTTGAGTACCCGATTGAGAGAAATCAGACCTTCCGACAGCAAGAGAAGAAGCAGCGCCATCCGATCAACCGCAACTTCCTTAGAACTTCTGCCATTACAGGAGATACCCATCATCCACCTTCATCGACCTTTCTGCTGGAGTGTCCACTCTCTTCAAGAAAGGAGCGCCCCCAGCCTCTCTCTTTGATCGCCTTCCCCTCAAAGGAGACGTCCGCTCCCTCCTTCAGAATCACCAGCACGCCAAAGGTAAGTGGTTCGCCTTCCTCCTTCTTTCGTATCGTCTATTTCTCTCTGCTAAAGATATCCCCTGTTTCTCAGACTTTTAAAGCATTCCTGTAACCTTGGTTTGCTCCTTAGAAAATCCTATTTACAGATATGCAATATTGACGGGATGAGGAATCCCAACATTTCTTACCGTTTTACAATATTTTTTTTTAGCCTTTGCCCTGTCCTTCATAACATGCACATTGAGTCGATGTTTGCATCAACTTTCATTTCGGTAACCCCATTAGAATACAGTCACCATTTATTGTTGACTCAAGCTTACGGGCTATTAATAGCCCAATTCTCATCCGGTCTGCTGAATTTGAGGATTGGTCTTAAACGAAAAACCTCACCCGACCGCAATTTGGTTTGCTGCCCATCCATCTTGATCCATTGAAAAAAGAACCAGGGCCTCTGCAATATGAACGTGAATTACAATCAATGGGACCATCCAAATTTAGGCTCGTCAGAGATGATTGTCATAATCAACTATAAAAAAAATGATGACTGGCTTACATGAGTCTCAAGTTGCAAGGGTTCGATGTATCGAAGTGAATTGACCTTGTGAGATCAAGCTGAAAAGAGCTACCGCAAAGGTTTAATTTGGGCTCTGAATGATTTCCATCTGAATAGGCACATGCGTATGGCTCAAGCTGAGCAATGCATTGTATCTTGGCACCTGATGTCACTTACGCAACCTGTGCTTGACAGAAACTTATAAGCATTAAATTGATTCTGAGATAGTTGTCAATGCTAGGAATTGCATAATGGCATTATAAGCTGGTGATCCCAATTGGCTTGAAATGATTGGAGATGAACTGAATCCACTTTCAGCACTTCATTTTCAGTATATATGCACACTCACAGCATCTGTTAAATATCATCTGATGTAGATTACCTGTGTATTAGTTAAAGTATTCAAAAGTGGTTATGTGCATATTGTGTTTACGTAGGTATTTCACATGTTGCAAAAGTGAATAAAGCACCACTTGTTGGTGCTCATGCTTAATTATGTTTGACACATCATATTCATGCTGCCATGCTTGTCTAAAAGATTGCCATAGTTAGGGTTGAATGAATGTTTCTGGTTAATGATAAATAGCTTTCAAGACCTCAGTTATTTCTTCTTTCAATCCTTATCTTTCTGTAAGTTTGCTCAGATAAAAAAAAAAAAGGAAAAAAAAAAAAAGGTTATCCTGTTATGATCGGAGGGGATGTGGTATGGCTGGTTGTTATTCCTATTAGTGAAGAGAATAATCTTTCTTAATCAAGAGACTAGGGTATGTCTCTTTGGCTCTTTACTGATTTTCCTTTTTCCTTTTAGAAGTTATCTTTCTTTAGAATGATCTAGCGTCACCTAGAATTCTCTACATATTGATTCTAAAGCTTGATGTTTTGGATGCATTTTGGATATATTGTCAGATTTTTGCATAGCTGTCAAATTTTTTTAGAACCTGTCTATCCTGTATGTCGCCACCCATTTACATTTGTTATCCAGCATTTAATGCCAGCTGCAGCAATAAACTTCCACTCTCACCTGCACCCCACTACGCTGCTGCCCTTGTATGCTCTGTTTCAACACTTATCATCCCAGTGTCACTTATTTTCAACCCCGCACACACAACATCAATATGCTACCCATCTCCTACAACTAGTTTCAGCATCACCATTTCCCCTACCTTCACCTGTTTTCAACTATCACTACCACATGTCAATCTTCATTCCCAGCAAAACCCTTGAGCAACATCTCAACCCCTTACCTGTTTGTAATAGTGCCCCTGCACTATCGGGTTTTCATCTATACATACTTGCAGCAGTGTGTAAGCACTGTTGTAATCCTGATTTAGGTACCTTCAGAAGTGCTGATCATCTCCAATGTCTAGGCTGAAGTCTTCATTCAGTTCAGCTATGCATTATTTTGCATTTGTTGGGACCTCATTGCCTGTTTACACCCTCTACTACTTGCCCCTTTACTACTTGTAAAGAACATACTGCTACATACCCCATGGCTCATCTCACACCAGCAATGGTTTTTCTAGTGCCCATAGTGGTTGGCACCACAGTGCCTACCTTGCTGCCATTGTTTGGCAGAAAAATCTATCATCAGCACCATCTGGTCCACAGCCACCTTGTGGCTATCTACCACACCATTACCCAAATTAGGCCATCCTGCTGCAAACAACACAGCAGCAGTACCCAAAAACCTGTTGCAGCCTTAGTAATATCACTTCCCCCATACCTTAGCACATCTCTCCATTGAATATACCTATACATAGACATACACATTTATGTGAATATACCTGTATATGTACGTATATATATATATAGATATATTTTCCATCCTTTTATCATTTTCATCATTGGACTTCCATATATATATATGATTCTCCCCTTTTACTAACCTGGTTGTTTTGCAGGAAATATGTGGGTAAAGTTGTCATTATTTGAAGTTGTAAATTTGATTTTATGAGTTGTAATAGCTAGGCTTTAATGAAAATTTACATTTCTCGCTTTAGGTAGAATGGATGAGCATCATAAAATACCATGAATTGTTTATTCCATGCATTTTTTTTTCTGTATTTCTCAAAATCCCCACAATGGTGAAACACGAATGGCACGTGCACCATTTCGTAAGAGGTAAGTTAATTCTAAGTTGACGATTTACATCAACGGCCATAGTCGAGGTGTGAACAAAACTTAGAATTCTTATCTTTTACGAAATAACATTGGATCCACACTGGATCCACTTTCAAAATCCATCATATTTTCTCAAAATATTTTTTTCTTTTATCAGAATTTAACTTAGGATTAACTCAAAATATATACCAATGGCCATAGTCAGGGTATATTGAGGGTTGATTTCATTTTAAATTCTATAAAAGCACTAAAAATGTATTTTATTCTTCTTTTGAATTTAAATATAGATTATCATATAATACACTCAATGACCATAGTCAAGGATGTATTAAATTTTCAATCTTATTTTAATTCATTTAAAGAATGAAATAGCTTTTCAAAGTCCAATTTCAAACTTATTCAAATTCATTCATCATATAGGGTAGAATTGCATCATATTTTTCAAAATTCTTTCAAAAACCCAAGTGATTTTGAGCATCTTTTCTATTTCAAATTCCAAATCTATCTCAATTTCAAAGTCCAATTTGGCTTTGAAATTTCAAAATCATTTCATATTCAAACTTTAAATTTTCAAACTCAATTCAAAACTCAATTTCAAAGTTCAATTTAACTTTGAAGTTTCTAAATTCATCTTCTGATTCTAAATCCAGTTTTTCTTCAAAGTTTTAAATCAAAGTTGAAATTGAGTTTGAATCTCAAAAACCCAAACCTTCTCAAGTTCAAATCTGGATCTTCAAAAACCCAGATCATCTTTTAAAAGCCCTATTTTGGACTTCTCAAAACCCAAATCCAAAAACAAATCCTAGTCTCAAACTTGTATCCAGATTTCCAGGTATGAACTCCATTCCACTTTGGATCTCCCATCACAGATCCAAATTCCATCTAGGATCCAAACTTTTATTCCACTTTGGATCTCCAATCACAGATCCAAATTTCATCAAGGATCCAGATCCTCGTTATACCATCCAGATCCCAAAACCAATTCTCAGGATCCAGAATCCAACTCTACTTTGGGTCTCAGATTCAGATCCAAAATCCAATTCTTAGGATATAGAATTCAATCCTACATTGGATCTCAAACTTCAGATCCAAATCCACTCTAGGATCCAGAACCCAATTCTATTTTGGATCTCAGATTTCAGATCCAATTCCATCTTAGAATCCAGAATCCAACCCTACTTTGGGTCTCAGATTCAGATCCAAAATCCAATTCTTAGGATCTAGAATCCAATCCTACATTGGATCTCAGACTTCAGATCCAAATCCACTCTAGGATCCAGAACCCAATTCTATTTTGGATCTCAGATTTCAGATCCAATTCCATCTTAGAATCCAGAGTCCAACCTTATTTTGGATATCAGATTTCAGATCCAAATACCACCTCGTATTCCAAATCTTAAATCCAATTCCCTTCAAAATTCCAAAAATCCAAAATTCCATTTAAATTCCAATTCTTAAAGCCAATTCCATTTCATTCAAACCAAGTCCCTATTTTGAATCCTAAAAATCAATTCAAAACTCTATCCAGAACTGGGATTCGGATTTCATCTTGAAAATCCAACTTTTACAAACCTCATTTCTCAATTTCTTTAGATTTCCCATATTCAAAAGTAGAATTCAATTCCATTTCAGATATTCGTCCAAGTTCAAAATTCTAAATTCAAAGTCCATTTATGACTTTGAAAAATTTCCTTCATTCTCTTTTTATTACAAGACTTCAAAATTAACTTCCAAATTCCAGATTTATCTTCCCAAACTCGTGATCATTCTAAAAACTTAGAACTTAATCTTAAGTTCTAAGTTAAGAATCATTTTCTTCACTTTATCAATTTCACTTGGAAATTCTTCAAAACATTTTCAAAAGGAGCATACATCTTTGCATTTGCACAAGCATGATTCATTGTGCATTTAGATTTAGGATAAACACTTAGATAAATTCTTTGCAAAGCAAAAAGCATAAAATTCGACCCTTGGTTCGATTACCTCTGGTAAAGGCGCCAGGAACGGTCGAACCTCGTACCGACGAGCGGATCCCGTCTCCCGATTTTTCCCGCAAATATTTCAAAAACGAAGGTGAGTTATTTCAAAAATTCTTTAAAATTAAGGTCAAGTGAGACCCGCAAAAGAGTTCCTCTTCTCTTCTCTTCTCTTCTTTCTTTTCTCTTCTCTCTTTCTTTTCCGTTCTTTTATCTTTTCTCCCTTCAAAAAGGAGGAAAATAAAAGGTTGGAAAGGAAAAGAGAAGGAAGAGAGAGAACATTACGAGAGGAAAAATTTTGCGATGATCACACCATGATAATCCGATGCATGCAAAAGGAGGGGTCTATCCCCTTCAGATCTGCCACCGACCATCCAATCACCTCTTTGTGCTCGTGCAAGACTTGTAAAAGCTGACACTCCTGTGTGTCAGTCAGGTCTGCAGAAATAATGACAGGGAGAGTCTGGTCCTTGCCTAGGAAGGCATACTTGAGTGTGGCCGGTAAGGGCTTCAACTCAAGCTCAGGCGGACTCTCTATGGATGGTCGGGCCGACTTTTCTGCCAATTCAGGAAGCGGCTCGAAGTGCCAGGTCCAACTTAGCTCACCTGTCTGACTCTCTATTGACCCATGGAAATCTTCTTCGAGTGATTCATCAACCTCCTCCTGAGGTGGTTCACTCAATAACCAGGTATGCTGTGCTTCTACCAGGTCCTGAATGAAATCGACCTCGAAAGAAGCCTCATCGCCGGCAGGTCCCATCGCCGCATGAAATATGTTCAACCTCATCTTCCTGTTGCCAAATGAGACATCCATCGCGCCTGTGCGACAATTAATGCACGCATTGGCAGTGGGCAGAAAGGGGCATCCAAGAATGATGGGGGTCTGTCGCATATCATTAACTCCCTCCATATCTAAAATGATGAAGTCAACAGGGAAGTAGAAGTCATCTACCTTGACTAGAACATCTTCCAGAATCCCTCGCGGGACCTTGATTGATCTATCTGCAAGCTGCAGGGTCATAGGTGTTGGTTTCATCTCCTTTAATCCAAAATTGTCATAAAAGAAACCCGGCAAGATATTGACACTTGCCTCAAGGTCGAGCAATGCACGCTCGACAGTGATGTCTCCTATGACACACGAAATAATTGGAGTCCCTGGGTCCTTAAGCTTTGGTGGGGTTTGGTGCTGCAACACCGCACTCACCTGCTCAGTCAAGTATATCTTCTTCGGCACTTGTGACCTCAACTTTCTATTCTGCGTACAAAGCTCCTTTAGGAACTTTGCATATGCAGGGACTTGCTGAATGGCATCAAGCAAGGGGAGGTTTATCTGAACATGCTTGAATATCTCAAGCATCTCCTGCATATTCACTCCATGTTTGCCTAATGACTTCGGTCTCTCTAGCGCCTCAGGAAATGGAGCTTTGGGAATATAGGACTTTGAAGGCTCAGATGGTAGAGCCCTCTCGCTTTCCTGAGGTGGGACGATAGGGACAGGCTGCTTCTCACTCGTTCTCTCTCTTTCTTCTGCAGCCTCCCTCGCTTGGTATTGCTTCCCATTCCTAAGGGTGAATACCGCTTGCGCCTGCTCTTGATGGGCATCTATCATGTGCAGGCCATGCATCGGCTCCTTACCCCTAGGGTTCACCACTGGTTGGCTAGGTAAAGCCCCCTCACTCCGCCTGCTAAGCGCCTCGACGAGTTGTCCCATTTGTGTCTCAAGCTTCGTAATAGAATGTGTATGGGAGCTCATATTTGCCTTGATATCCGAGAAGGCTTGCAACATCTTGTCCTCAAAGGACTGGCTGGACGAAGGCTTCTGAGACTGGGGTTGATTATAAGTAGGCTGAGCTGAAGGGTAGCTAGTTCTCTGAAATCCAGGCGCATAACCGCCTTGCCTGGGTTGGCTTTGGGAAGGGTTGGGAGGTTGAGCTTGTGGATTTCTCCATGAAAAATTGGGATGGTTCCGCCAGCCCGGGTTATATTTACTGGAATATGGATTGGGTGCAGGCCTAGCGAAACTCTGCGCCATCTGAGCTTGCTCCTGGACAAACTCAGGGTATTGTGGCGCAACGGGGCAATCAACAACATGGTGTGCAGGGCTAGCACACAACGCACACACCTGTAGGACTGGAGAGGGACGCGACAACAACTGATTCAATTTTTGGGACAGTTGGTCGACCTTGTTTTGCAACTCAAGGTGCATCCCTATCTCAAATATACCAGCCTTCTTCGCGCCATCTTGCACAGGTGTGGCCCTTTCAGACCGTGAAGCAGAAGCATGGTGCATGGAGTTCTCGCTCAAGGTCTCAAAAAGGGCCCATGCTTCATCTTCACTTTTGAGCATAAAGGTGCCCCCACAGGCAGCGTCAATCATTTGGCGGTTCTTTTCAGTGAGACCATCATAAAAATATTGCACCAGTTGCCAGCGGGGCACCTGGTGATGGGGACACTTGCGGAGAAGATCTTTCATCCTCTCCCACGTTTTATGAAACATTTCTCCCTCGATCTGTGAAAAGCTGGTGATGGCTTTTTGATACTGGTTCGTCTTACCAATTGGGAAGTATTTCTTTAAAAACTCCCTTTGCATATGTTCCCAAGTGGTAATTTGAACTGTATCGAGGGCCTTTAGCCAATGCTTGGCTTTATTCTTAAGGGAGAAGGAGAATAACGTCAAACTTAATGCGTCATCTCCAAAATTGTTGATCCGCACCGTAGAGCAGATCTCGAGAAATTCGTCGAGATGATGGTATGGGTCTTCGTTGCTAAGGCCATAAAAGGATGGTAACATCTGGATGACACTGGCCTTGATTTCAAAATGGTTCCCTCCCACATCAGGTCTTGTGATGCAGGAGGCAGGAGTGTATGTGTTGGGCATGAAGTACTCCCTAAGAGGACGGATCAACTGCTGATCTTTAGCCATGGGGCTGGATTGATGGGCTCTCCTAAAGAAAGATTCGAGATCCTCAACAAATCCGGCAAGCTCAGGTTCAAGCGAACGTCGCCCGTGCATGCACCAAAGGGTAGATCGGTGCAACAACCGTCCTAAATTGGGTTTTTCTACCTAACTAACACGCTAGCGGCCAAACCATACAAACCACAAAGCGAGTAACAAAAACAATTACTGAAAACAAGAAATAAACAAGCACCACGCAGTTGCACTCAGTAGAGAATTTAAAAAAATGAAATCTATGTGCACGGTACAAATCGTACACAATCACTTCTAAGGGGATCCTAATGGGTGAGCTGTGCAGAAAAGTAAGCTTGTCTCTACGGTATGCACGCACGTGGTTCTAAGCCTAAATGCGAAAAACAAACTAAACAATCCTAATTAAAGAACTGAATTAAACTAACAACCTATAAATACGAGAACAAACATAAGGCAATAAAGTGAATACTAGTATTTCGCCGTTCCCCGGCAACGACGCCCAAATTTGGTGTGAGTTTTATGAAAACCCTTTTTAAAACAATATTTTTAATGAAAATCCAGTGAAAGCCAGACACCAAAAATATAAAAACCGGCTCGCACAAGTGGTGGAGGCTGGGTCGATCTCAGGGAACGGAAAATACTTCGTATTCAAACACACAATCTAACTACTCTTTATTGCTAAAATAAAAAGAATTAATTAAATAATTAACTACGATAGTACGACCCTACGCAGAGGGCTTAAACAAAATAAATAAATGGTTTTATTACAGACCCAATTAATAAAATAAAATAAAACCCTAATCTAAAAAGAAAAGAAAAGGCTTCAGTGCTTCGAGTAGTCTTGTCCCTTCTTGAGGTAATGTATGTTTTCTTGAACTTTTGCTTTTCTGAGAGCACTTCTGAGAGCACAAAAAGGGCTATACCACAAGTTTGAACGCTTCCCTGCACACAACAAAGACACAGGACACAACAGTACTAATAGAAGTAAAACAATTCTAAGAAAAAAAAAACACTACAAACAGATCTGAACTACTCTAGCAAACCACTGCAAGACAAAATAGCATAACCAATTGCTAATCTAGAACACGAACGAGATTAACTAATCATGAAACAACTTGTAAACACTACTCTACTTTCAAAAATCAAATGTGACACTTACTAAAATAAAACGACTAAAACAAATTGCTAATACTAAAACAAATGGCTAATACTAACACAAATGATTACATGACATGAACTAATGAAATAGCTAACTATCATGTTAATTAATGTGATCAGCCTAATGAATTCAATGCAGCCACTGAAATGAATAACTAAAACAAATAATTGTGGATGAAGTAAAGCACAACTAGTAAGACAGTTAATATCTAAGGAAATAATAACTAATGCAATTACTAACCTAAAGCAACCAGCATCTAATACAATCAATACTAAACAGCAAACACAACTAAAATATTCAAACTCAATAATTTAACCTATACTAGCTTGACCTATATAAAAACTGTATAAACATGAATCAGCTTAGCTATATGCACTTTTAACATTAACAAATAATTGCTGCTGAAACAAGGCACACTAACTTAAATAAAAGGAAGAGATGCTGAATGAAAACTAAAAAAATTGACCTAAGTAACACAACGGCTGAACCTAAGTAATTGAAACATGCTACCAAAAAAAAACAAAAGATGCTAAGTTAGTATTAACTCTAATCTAACATATAATATTCTACTACAAGCATTAATACTAATAAACAATAAAAACAATAGTATCTGTGTAATGCAATAAAATAAAGACTCTAACTACCTACTGCAAATTGAGTTCATTTCAGGTATGCACAACAATGTCATTTTTTCTTCACAGCGTGAAACGCTGTGTATTTTTTTCTTTCTTTTCTATTTTTTTATTTTTTATTGTAGACAGCTAAAATCCAAGAAACCGTGTAACATGTAACCCTAAAGAACACAATGAAACAAACAGTCTAATACAGAATTCAGGATACGATTTTATTTTTTTCTTTTCAACACAAAATAAAAAAATAAAATAAGAAACTATTCTGAACACATAAAAAGTAGTGGAGAGAAGGAATTACCAAATAGTTCGACTGGACTGGTTGAGAAAAGAGGGGTCTCTCCCGTATCAGATCGTCATGCTACTCCATTGTGCTGAAAGAAGACGAAGAAGAAGAAGCCGACGAGAAGGAAGAGAGAAGGAGAAGAAGAAGAAGAAGAAGAAGGGAGGAAGAAGAGCCGACTGGTAGTGAGAAGGGGAAGAGAGAGAGAGAGAGAGAGAGGGAGGGAGGCGTACAATCCACCAGGGAAAAGACGCCTCTCCTTTGCTTTAGTATCTTATTTATAATATAATATTAGGTTAAAGCAAATTTTTCAACACAAGTGCAATATTTTCAATAATTTTCAAAAAGACCCACTTTAGTAAAACCTGTTTTATTGTCTAAAAAGAAAACTTCCTAAACTAATTAAAAAATTATAAATTAGCTAATACAAACCTAAGCTAGCTAATCTACCATTAAGAAAATCTAAATCTAATAAAAATACTAAAACCGTAGGGAAAGCTTTGAAAACTTGATTTTCTAATAAGATTTAATTCAATGCGATTTCTCAGAACTAACAATAAAAATGGGTTTTTAGAGCGATTTTAACACAGATCATGCATAAATAATGATTAATAAAATGCAAATATTATGCATGATCAAATATCCTTAGTATGATTAGCGAAAGAAATATTTAATGATGTTGAAAAGCTAGAAGCGAATCAATATTGATCATAGCTATGGCTCATGTTTAAAGATGACTTTCTGGCAATCAAGCAGTGGAAATATCCTGAGCGATAAAAAGAATCCACTCAATCCATATCTCCTCAGTCATCTAGTCTGCAATCAAATATCTGCAAAAGGGATCTCTCAATTGTCATCAAGTTGAACACGAATATGCGAGCTAGACCCCCAGGGCCAAAGAAGATTTGGATCATCTCCGAGATGAAGGAGTTTGTGATGGATCCTTCCAGAGAAAGTTTAGATCACCGTCAAGATGAAGTTGACTCCGATGAACCTCTCGACATACTCTAGGTAAAAAAGAGGGAATATCTTTCGCACATACGTGCACGCTTTCAAGCATTTGAATCAACTACAATTTCATCTTATTGGCAAAATTTTCTGGTTATCCAAAAATGAAATAAATATTCAATATCTATTTTGATGCAACCTAGTGTTGTTTATATTTTTCAAAGAGAGTTGCTTCATTCTGGTGAAGTATTTCTCCCAGTCCCATCATGGTCTTCCCCATCAAGGAATTCATGCTTTATGTATCCATTCAAATAAGAATTATACCTAAACCTCGTCTCATGAGGTATTTTTCAAAAATGTCCCATCCAGATTAAGGGCTAAACCTGAGTCTTTTCAAAAATTCTTGTTTTTGTCTCAGCCATGAGACTTCTTCAAAATCTCTCATTTTCACCATTTCAGGATATTCATCCCAAAGTCCCATCATGATTTCCTCATTTTCTTCTGTCCAAATTATTTTTATTCTCAAGGATTTTGTTTCTTACAAAAACCTTTCAGGATAAGGTATCAAACCTGAGAATAATGTTTTACAAAAACAATTCTTTCACACCCAGTTTAGACCTCCTGACTGGGCATTTTAAGAAGAAAATTTAGTGTGTTTTGTTTGCCGCTAAGCTCGGCTTACAACCGGCTTAGCAGCAAAGAGGGGTGATGATGTGTAAATTACACATAATTATAATATATTTTTATTACATAAATGCATCATGTATAGGTTTAGAACCCTCACTTAGATGCATTTAGATGTCATTGAGCTATGATTTAAATTTTGTTTGAATCAGACTTAAAACAAAAAAGATATCGCATTTTTAGTGAAACGGGTCGAACCTCGAGGCGATACCGGTCAAAAGTGGATCCAAACGCCCATTTTGGGCCTTGGATCTGAGCAAAATGTACCCAATCCAACCCACATCAACCCAAATTTGAATTTGGAAAGTAATTGCAGAAAACTCCTCCAAAATGAGGCGCCTAGCATATATTTTTGTTTTAATCTTTTTATGGGAAATAACCAAAAAATGGGTTGTAGCCTATAAAAACAATGCAAAACCCTAATTCGTGGTTCCTACCTTGAGAGACATGCCACCCAGCTCTCCTGCGATCATCGCAAAATTTTTTCTCTTGGTATTCCTTCTCTCTTTTCCTCCTCTTTTTTCTTTCTAACCTCTATTCCCTTTTTGAAAGAGAATAAAAGATAGAAAAAGAAGAGAGAAGAGAAGAGAAAAGAAAGAAGAGAGAGAAACTCATTTGCGAAGGTCTCACTTGACCTTAATTTTGAAAATGTTTTAAAATTACTCACCTCCGTTTTAAAAATTTGCGGTAAAATGGAGAGACGGGATTCGCTCATTGGTACGAGGTTCGACTGTTCCTGGCAGCTTTACTAGGGGTAATCGAACCAAGGACTGAATTTATGCCTTTTTGCTTTGCTAAAATATTATCTAAGAATTTATTCTAAGTCTAAATGCACAAAGAATCATGCTTGTGCAATGCAAATGCAGAAATGTATGCTTTTGAGAAAACTGTTTAGAAATTCGAGATTTTCCAAGTGATTCTAAAATAAATTTGATAATGGAGTGAAGAAATGATTCAAAGGTTTGAAAATCGTTTTGGAAAAGTTGGATTTTGAATCCAAATCAGAATTTGAAAGAGATCTGGAAGAAGATACCTGAAATTCCAAGTCTTGGAATAATCAGAGTTTGGAAAATGGATTTTAATTTGAAAAAATTAGGAGAAAAAGAGATTTTGAAACTGAGATAGAATTTTTGAAGTGCAAATAAATTTTAGAATGAACTTTGAATTTTGATTTTGAATCTAGAATTTGAATTTGAGAAGGAATCTTGAAAGGGAATTGAACTCTAGATTTAAAGTCCGAAATTAGAATGAATCTTGGATCTAGGTGGAATTTGAAAATAGAATTGGATTTAGAATCTGGATTTCAGGATGGATTTGAATCCGAAATATGAGATTCTAAGTAGAATTGGATCAAAAGTTTGGAATACAAGATGGAGTTGGATCCGAAATCTGGAATCCTAAATGGAATTTGGATCCGAAGTCTGGAATCCAAAATGGAGTTGAATCCGAAATCTGGAATCTTAAATGGAATTGGATCCGAAGTCTAGAATCCAAAATGGAGTTGAATTCGAAATCTGGAATCCTAAATGGAATTGGATTCGAAGTCTGGAATCCAAAATGGAGTTGGATCTGAAGTCTGGAATCCAAGATGGAATTGGATTTTAAAAATCCAAATGGGATTTTGAAGATGGATTTGGGTTTTGAAAACCCAAATTGATTTTAAAACTTAGGAAAAAATGAATTTTGAGATTCAGAACCAATCTCAAAACCTTGATTTTGAATTGAGAGTCAAGACTCAGTATTTAGATAGAACTTTGGAGATTTTGAAAAATAAAGGATAAACTTTGATTTAAAGCTTGAGTTAGAAATCAGAAGACAAATCAGGAATTTCAAAGTTAAATTGAACTTTGAATTTTGATCTGAAATGCTAAATTGAATTTAAAGTTGAATCCTGGAAATGAAAATGAATTTGAATTTTCAAAGTTGAATTGAACTTTGAAATTGAATTTGGAATATAGAAGTGAATTCGAATTTTCAAAGGCAAATGAGACTTTGAAATTGAATTTTAAATTTTGAAATGAGATAGAAAGATGAATTGAAATAGAATTTGAAGATTGATTTGAGAAACGAAGAAGATATTTGAAAATATATCTCAAAATCACTTGGATTTTGAAAAAGAATTTTGAAAATATGATGTAATTCTATCTTTAGTGATGAATGAATTTAAAAAAAAAAAGAAATTTGAAATTGGGTTTTTGAAAAAAACATATTTCATTCTTTAAGTGAATTAGAATAAGATTGAAGATATAATACATTTCTGACTATGGTCATAAAATGTATTATATAATAATCATATTTAAATTCAAGTGAAGAATAAAACATATTTTTGGTGCCTTTATAGAGTTTAAAATGAAATTAACTCTCAATATATCCTGACTATGGCCATTGATATATATTTTGAGTTAATTTTAAATTAAACTCAGATAAAGAAAGAAAATATTTTAGAAAAAATATGATGATTTTTGAAAAGAGATTCAGTGTGAATCCAATGTTATTCTATAAAAGATGAAAACCTTAAGTTTTGTTCACACCTTGACTATGGCCATTGATGCAAATCGTCAACTTAGGATTTAATCACCTTTTATTAGAATGGTGCACGTGTCATTCGTGTTCCCATTCATGAATTTTTGAAATAAAAGAGGAAAATGACATGAAACAAGCAATTCTAGAGTATATGCATGCTCATACATTCTAATCTAAGACTTAAAATGTAAAGTTTGTATTAACATCTAGTTATTACAAACTTGAATTAAATTTGAAATTACAATTCCTAAGCTAAGAAAGGTGATAACATTTTCTATACATTTCCTGCAAAATAGAGTTAACTACAAAGCAACATAAGGCAAAATATAGAGAAGAATTGAAAATGCTGAACTAAAGCTAAAATGCATATGATCATGCCTATACCTTAATGGAAATATGTATGCATATGTAAAAATGCAATGTCTAGGCATGAATGAGATGTATTTGCCTAAATACTATGTCTATACTAACGAAGAAATGCATATGCATATGCCTGAGAGATATGCTTATGCCAATGAAAATGCATATGCAAGTCTAAGTGATATACTTATGCCTATGAAGGAAATGCATGTGCAAGTATATATGCATATGCTAATGAAGGCAATACATGTGCAGGTGCATGTGCTAATGAAAACAATGTATATACGGGTGTATTTGCATGTGCCAATGGAGGCAATGCATATACAGGTGTATATGCATGTGACAATGGAAGCAATACATATACAGGTGGATATACCTATGAAGCTATAAATGAAATTGCAGCAGTTCACGGCCTGCGGATGAACTGTAAGTGAACTTGCTTGTGGATGCAAAGGAGATACACAATGAAACTGCTCAAGAAACTATAGCAAATGATGTTGCATAATGATATTGTTTATGAAATTATAGTAAATGATATTGCTTAATAGACTGACTTATAAAATATGTTTAACAAGTGATTCATAACGAGGGTTGTGATTACTGCAGAATGATTCACAATATGTGTTGCAAATACACATGAAGTAATATGCTAATGCAATGGATGCAACAATGAAATGTTGAGTATAGATATATAGGTGACGGTGGTGAACATGTATACAATAGCAAGGTGAGTGCAACAGGTGGCTATAAAGTGTTGGGTGCAAGTGGACAGAGGATCTGCAACAGTCAAAAGAGTGTTGTGCAATGATGAGTTGAAATAGAAAATGAGAGAATGGGTTCTACAAAAATGCAGACACCAACCTAATGTAATTTCAATATATACTACAAAATGTGGATGTGATAATGAAGGAAATATACAGAGCAGTTGAATATGATTACAAACAACATTTTCTACATTTCCCTGTGGGTCGGGAAGTGAGGCAATTCCTGTGACAGGTACAACAATTACTTAGCTGCTATGTTATGAACACACAGAAGATCACAGTAGTCATGGGGGCCACTGTGCTATGAAGACTCAGGAAGTCACAGTGGTTGTTGTGTTGTGAAGGTGATCGACTTGTTGCGTGCAAGTGCAAGTGAGGGATAGGATGGTAAAGGTTGTGTACATATAACAGTGCATTGATGTACAAATGATGATGGAGTGGGATGAAGCTAATGTAAGATGGAGGGTGACGTGGAGGATGGGTGACAGTATGCATATAGTGAAAACAAACATTTGAAAAGAATAAGAAGTTTTAAAAGTACTTTTGCCATATACTGTAGAATTGGCACATCCATCAACACATTGACATCAAGAAGATGAAGAATATCTGCTATATCAACCAAACAAGGTGTACATGGCTATGCAATAGGGACAACAACATTTTTTTAAAATTATTATAACATGCCCTGCTATGTCGACCCAGAATTTTGCAGTGACAAAATAGGCCTCTCATATCAAGCCCAAAATCTGTTTTTGAACCCATGTATTTTCTCTACAAATCTAATAGTAAACCAATTTTTTTCACAATGACGACTAGCTACTTTCCAACAAATTAATACAAATAAAAAGGAGGTGGATGATAAATGGAAGGCTGGTAGTTGTGCTGAAAGATGAAGTATGGTGGCATATAATGCAGTGTATATAAATACAGAAATGTGCAGACATCACTAAGTATAAACACTGCAAAATATACAGGTGTTGCATATCAAGCTAAATGTAAAGGGTGAGTAAATTTCCAAGAACAACCATCACATCTGGGTCAACCTACCAACCTGAGAACTATTGACATAGGATAATTTCAACACAATTTAGCACAAAATATTTGAAAGAGAAAAGAAAAAAAAAAGGTATTTCTATAACATTCCCCAAGAGCAAGTGGGTTTGTTGGGTACACGAATTATTCAGAGTCATGGAGTGCTAGACTTTTAGCAAATGAGATACATGTTAGAAGAAAGAAATTTTTTTTAAAAAAATGAAGGAACAACATCCAAACATTAATCAAACAGCATACCTGTAGCAATTTGGATCATGTCATCACACCAAATCAATTCCAAGGCTGCCTTTTTAGCCTGGATTCAAACAGAAGCAGTAACAATGCTATGCATCACCGCAAGAGCTAACTTCTCGGGGCATAATGTCAAGCCAACACAAAAAAATATATGTTGTGATATGTTGCTGGAACCCCTTTTACTATTATATGCAAGATTTAAGAGGACTTAGAGGGAATGTGAGTAATCAAAGAGGATTTATTTACAATATCTAACACCAATACCCTGGTTGTAGCTGTATGATCATTGAAAGCCCAAGGAAAACCAAAATCCCTCAGTCATGGAAAAACACTTTAGGGCCTTAACTTCTTTACCCATTATTCCATCTTAATTAGGTATTTGAAATTATTTGAAACCATTAAGCTAAAAGGAAATCCCAATAACTTCAATCCCATTCACATTTCTCAAATGTTGGAATGTCGTTGGACTGGTATATGCATGAGAGTGAATCTAATAGAGTTTTTTAGCAGATTAATCTAAAAGATCGGGTAACCTTTCTGGTCAACCACATTTTCTCTTATTTGGTTGTGTGATCACACACGCCGGCTGTGGAATTTTACACCAAGTAGTCGCTGTGGTGAGCTCATATCTCCAAATTACCTTTATACTGTATTAGGATGCGACGCCAAGGAAAAGAAATAGAAAATTGGGACTCAAATGAAGTCAAAACCAATGCTGCAAGTAAATCAAAATGCAGTTCTAAAGTGGAAGATAAAACGTGACATGAACATGAATAATCAAAGATGCTATGGATTGCTGATCATCGATGCAAGGTAAAACATGGGACAAAGTAAAACCCGATCTGATGCTAGATCAGATCGGATGTTACTGGTAGGTCACCTCCGAATTCATGTAGTTGATGTAGGAGGATGAAGGATGTATGCAAAGATTACAGGGGAAATATGCGGAATGGATGGCATACAACATTGATAATAAATCTGGGAATGAATAAAATGAAGCGATGAACAGGAACTAAAGATAAAAATAAAAATCAAAATAAATCACAGAAGCGTAACAAAAGGAATGAACACACATTAGAACCATAAGATCAAAGGAATTGCCAAGAAAATGAAGAGAAGTATAGAGGAAGTGTTGGAATCAATGAATTCCATTAATATTGCATATCCATAGACCGAATTTGCTATATGCAAATCGGGATTATGGAGGATGCATTGATGGGATAAAGTAAGAAAATCCAAAGAAAAAAAAAGGAAAGGAAGAAGAAAAGAAAGAGAAAAAAAAGAAGAGGGAAAACATAAAACAACAAAGAGAAGAGGGAAGGGAAACTCACTGGGGCCCTATTGTAGTTTGGCAATCTCCTTTCTTCGGTTAAATCCGAGCAACAAAAACGGACTGGAGCTCTGTTGTGAGACTCCTCTCAGCAAGAGTGGAGAAAAAGACGGCGTATTGCTTTGAGCTTCTGTAGCGGACCGACTTTTTTTTTTGTCAATGGGGAAGGAAAGAAGGGATCATGAAGAAAATGGGGAGGTGAAATGTGATTTCTCAAAGAGAAGAGTCGAGAGGGGAAGGGTGGAAAACAGATCGTAGATAGGAAGAGGGGTGCTGGGGGTGGAGAAGCCATTTTGTGAAGGAGAAGGAGGGGAAAGGAGAATCAATTAGAGAAGAAGGGGAAAAAGGGGGGAAACACAATCGGGTGAAGGGATGAGGAATGGATGTAGAAGGTGATTAGTAGCCGTGATGGGGTGAAACACGATCGTGAAGAAGATGGAAGGTGCGGGGGTGAGAGCAGATGCCCTTGCTTTCCCCCCTTGCACCCCTTTTATAGAGAGGAGAGGAGAGGAAGGGTCTGGAAATGGATTCCGTTGCAGATGAACGGGAGAGGACGCGGCGAAGGAAGATAAGGACGGTTAAAGATCGGTGGTGGAGATGAAGGGGGCGATCGATGCTTCCAGCGGGAGAGCGAGAGCGAGAAAGAGAGAGAGAGAGAGAGAGAGAGAGAGAGAGAGAGAGAGAGAGAGAGCTCATGAGTTTTCATAATTTTCAAATACAGGGTTCTTTAGAAAACGTTTTCTTAAAAAAAAGGGTTTTAAAAAAACTTTCTTTTTTTTGAAATTTTCTTTATGTTTTTGAATTTTTTGTTACTTTCTTCATATTTTCTATATTTTTTAGTTATTTTGGAATAAAATTCTAAAATCTAGGCAAAATGAGAGATTTAAAAACTATTTTTGTATTTTTGAGAAATATTTACAAAGAGAGGAATTTTCTGAGAAAAACTTTTGAAATTTTCTCAGATAACGGGTTTTGGTCTAGGTTTTGAGGAAATATTCAAGTTTTGAATCTCGAATTGAGGAAAATAGAACAGTGGATCCAAACGGACACCGAATGGACTGTCTGAGCCTTTTATAAATAATTTTTGGTATTTTTACGAATTTTAATTTGAAAATTGGATAACGAGGCTCAGATTTGGATTTTGAACTGGGTCCGAATCCAAAATCGAGTCAGATATAGAAAACAGATTTGATTCCAGTAAATCCTAGAAATAAACTGGAATTTTGAGTGAAAATGACTCAATTTACTCAGAAAATGGGGGCCAGGGACAAAAAAGGGAATATTTACAAAATTTTGAAAAATTTGGGGTGTTCATAGATGCCCCTCTTTGCTACTAAGCCGATTGAAATCTGAGCTTAGTGGCAAAGAAAACACTCCAAATTTTGAAAAATGCCCCAGTCAGCAAATCTGAACTGGGTGTAGAGGAATTTATTTAGAAAGACATGATTTCAGGCTTAAAACCTTATCCTGAATGGCCTTGGGGGGACGAAATCCTCGAAAATGATATGAATAAATAGCAGAAATGAGGAAATCATGATGGGACTTTAGGTAAAGATCCTGACGTAATGAAAAATAAGAATTTTGATCAAGTCTCACGAGTGAGACGGGATCAGCTTTTGGAATGACTTAGGTTAAGCCCTTAACCTTGATGGGACAAAGATATATCAAGATGAATTGAATGGGGAGAGGAACACATGAGGGCCTTGATGGGACATTTTTGAGAAAAATGTCTCGTGAGATGAAGCTCAGATACAATCCTTTTCTAGATGGAAATGAAGAGCATAGATTCTTTGGCGGAGGAAACCGTGAGGGGACTGAGAGAACTGTCTCATCGAAACGAGGCTCAGGCTTAACCCAAATCTGAACAGAAGATACCTCATGGAGCGAGGTTCAGGCTTAACCCTTAACCTGAAAGGGACAACACCTCAAGGAGCGAAGTTCAGGCTTAACCCTTAACCTGAAAGGGACGACCATAAGGGATCCTCGAATGAAGAAACCATGATGGGACCTCCAGAGTTCCGACAAACAAATCCGAGAGGGGTTTGCGAAAGGAGTAAAATGGGGTTCCCAAAAGCTTGGAAAATGGGTGTTCTTGGTCGTCTCATTGCTGAGACTAAGTCAGCTTTTAAAAACAGATGACCTCTCGCAAAAAGTTCAGGTTTGACCCTTAACATGAGCGAGTAGGCAAGGAAAATGAGATAGCAAGAGGAAGGTGAATAAGGAAATTCTTTTGGAAGAAGGATAAGGTGAAAATTTATCAGTATGAACAACGAAACAAGGCAATATGAGGCAATCCTTTCGACAATGCAAAAGATGAATAAGGCAACAGGTTGGCAATTCTTTCGACAATGCGAAAGACAAACAACGCAATCCAGAAGGAGAAGAGTGATTCTTTCGACAATACGAAAGATGAGTAAGGCGATCCTTTTAGCAAGAAGAAGGTGAATCTTTCAACAAGGCGAAAAATGAGGAAGGCGATCCTTTTAGCAAGGGGAAGGTGAATCTTTTGACAAAGCGAAAGATGAATAAGGCAATCCTTTTAGAAAGGAGAAAGGCAAATCTTTCGACAAAGCGAAAGATGAAGAAGGTGATCCTTTTAGCAAGGAGAAGGCGAATCTTTCGACAAAGCGAAAGATAAAGAAGACGATCCTTTTAGCAAGGAGAAGGCAAGTCTTTCGATCAAAGCGAAAGATGAAGAAGGCGATCCTCTTAGCAAAGAGAAGGTGACTCTTTCGATAAAGCGAAAGATGAAAAAGGCGATCCTTTTAGCAAGAAGAAGGCAAGTGTTTCGATCAAAGCGAAAGATGAAGAAGGCAATCCTTTTAGCAAGGAGAAGGCGAATCTCTCGACAAAGCGAAAGATGAAGAAGGCGATCCTTTTAGCAAGGAGAAGGTGAATCTTTCGACAAAGCGAAAAATGAAGAAGGCGATCCTTTTAACAAGGAGAAAGACAAATCTATCGACAAAAGCGAAAGATGGATAAGGCAATCCTTTTAGAAAGTAGAAAGGCAAATCTCTCGACAAAAGCGAAAGATGGATAAGGCAATCCTTTTAGAAAGGAGAAAGGCAAATCTCTCGACAAAAGCGAAAGATGGATAAGGTAATCCTTTTAGAAAGGAGAAAGGCAAATCTCTCAACAAAAGCGAAAGATGGATAAGGCAATCCTTTTAGAAAGGAGAAAGGCAAATCTTTCGGCAATGCGAAAGATGAATAAGGCAATCTTTTTAGAAAGGAGAAAGGCAAATCTCTCGACAAAAGCGAAAGATGGATAAGGCAATCTTTTTAGAAAGGAGAAAGGCAAATCTTTCGACAAAAGCGAAAGATGGATAAGGCAATCCTTTTAGAAAGGAGAAAGACAAATCTTTCGGCAATGCGAAAGATGGATAAGGCAATCTTTTTAGAAAGGAAAAAGGTGAATCTCTCGGCAATGCGAAAGATGGATAAGGCAATCCTTTTAGAAAGGAGAAAGGCAAATCTTTCGGTAATGAGAAAGATGGATGAGGAATCCTTTTAGCAAGAAGGTGAATCTTTCGACAAAGCGAAAGATGAATAAGACAATTCTTTTATAAAGGAGAAAGGCAAATCTTTCGGCAATGCAAAAGATGGAAATGGCAACACCAAGATGTATCAAAACGGACATCAAGTTCTTATTTCTATCAGAAAAGCTGAAAAATATTGCCAAAAAGGATAAAAAAATTATAGTTGATTCAAGGTAATTGAAAGCAAGCACACTTGTTTTAAAGGATATTCCCTCTTCAACCTAGAGTATCACTTCCAACTGGGCTAACTCTCTTATAATCAAGAATCATATTCAAATTTGTTGTTGTTGAGTTTCTTCAAGGAAGCTATCCATTTCCTTGATATGAAAAGAGAGGAAATATTCTTAGTTTCATAAAAGCAATTGAGTAAAAAGATATTGATATAGGAATTTCACATAAATAAAGAAGATTCTTGGCAACTTTGGCAGTTTGATATCCTAAGGCTTTTCCCATGATGATCTTTTGGCACTCTTTTTGAGTCATTGAGCTTTCTTTGGGTTTCGGGGAGAAGTTTATTACATCATCCTTCATTTTGGAGATGTCCTGACTTTTTCTTCTTTTTTTGGAAAGGGTACGTCACAAACTCCTTCATCTTGGAGATGCTCTGATCCTTCTTTTTCTCAGGAATTATACTGATGATATTGTTCATTGGTCAAAAATCTCTAAATGATAGCAGAAATCAAATATCTTTTAGGGTTTTTTGGGAGGTTCATCGCAGTCACCTTCATCTTGACGGTGATCTCAACTTTCCCTGAAAGGATCCGTCACAAACTCCTTCATCTTGGAGATGATCCAAATCTTCTTTGGCCCCGGGGGTCTAGCTCACATATTTGTCTTCATCTTGACGACAATTGAGAGATCCCTTTTGCAGATATTTGATTGCAGCTCAAATGACTGCGTAGATATGGAATGGGTAGATTCTTTTATCGCTTAGGATATTTCCTCTGCCTTACTGCCAGAAGAATGGTCTTTAAGAACATGCCATAGCTATGATCAATATCAGTTCACTTATGGCTTTTTAACATCATTGAATTTTCTTTCGCCAGTCATATCGAAGATTTTTCTTCATCCTCTTGGTTGACCAACAGAAAATCTGAATTTTGAGTCTTTCTTCATAAAAGCTTCACCCTTTTGGAGAGAATACTAAAGGAGATTGATTTTTTATGTAATAAAAGCTTGAGATCAACAATTATTTTTTATGACAACTTGGCAAAATATTCCTAAAATCCTTGATGACGAAAATTACTTAAGATCGAGTTTTGACACATCAGTGGGATTATGGAGGAAAGTCCAACACAAAGTTGAACTCTAAAGGTAAATCCAATATGAAATTGGAATAATGAAGGTAAGTTTTGGCACAATACTGGAAGGTAGGCCCAACTTATAAGTTGGTTTTGAAAGAACATCCAAATCAAAATTTGGATTCTGCAAGGAAAGTTGGAAAATTTGAGTTGAAACTCAAACCTTCAAAGGAAAACTAGGAAGTTTTGGTTTTTAAGGAGAGAAAATTTGAGTCGAAACCCAAATCTTCAAAGTTAAACTAGACCAACTTGGATTTTGAAGGAAAGAAAATTCGAGTCGAAACTCAAATCTTCAAAAGAAAGCTGGAAGGTTCGAGTCGGGGCTCGAATCTCAAAGGACAACTGGAAAGTTCAGATTTTGAAGGAAAGAAAACTCGAGTTAAAACTCAAATCTTAAAAGAAAAGCTGGGAAGTTCGAGTCAGGGCTCGAATCTTAAAAGAAAATTGGAAAGTTGAGATTTTGAAGGAAAGAAAACTCGAGTTAAAACTCAAATCTTCAAAGGAAAGCTGGAAAGTTTGAGTCAGAGCTCGAATCTCAAAGGAAAACTGAAAAGTTTAGATTTTAAAGGAAAGAAAACTTGAGTTAAAACTCAAATCTTCAAAGGAAAGCTGGAAAGTTCGAGTCAAAGCTCGAATCTCAAAGAGAAACTAGAAAGTTTAGATTTTGAAGGAAAGGAAACTCGAGTTAAAACTCAAATCTTCAAAAGAAAGCTGAAAAGTTCGAGTCAGGGCACAAATCTCAAAGAGAAACTGGAAAGTTTAGATTTTGAAGGAAAGAAAACTTGAGTTAAAACTCAAATCTTCAAAAGAAAGCTAGAAAGTGTGAGTCAAGGCTCGAATCTCAAAGGGAAACTAGAAAGTTTAGATTTTGAAGGAAAGAAAACTCGAGTTAAAACTCAAATCTTCAAAGGAAAGTTGGAAAGTTCGAGTCAGGACTCGAATCTTAAAGGGAAATTGGGAAGTTTGAGTCGAGCTCAAATTTCAAAGGAGAGTTGAAAGTTCGAGTCGAAACTCGAATCTCAAAGGAGAATTGGAGGTTCGAGTAGAAACTCGAATCTTAAAGGAGAATTGGATTTTCGAGTCAAAACTCGAATCTCAAAGGAAGACTGGAAGTTCGAGTCGAGCTTGAATCTCAAAGGAGAGTTGAAAGTTCGAGTAGAAACTCAAATCTTAAAGGAGAATCTTTAATTAGGAGATTGAATTTTGAAAGTCACCAGTGCGAAGACTGGGATTGAAAGTTTTGAGAATGACCAGTTCGAGGATTGGGTTATTTGACTTACAATGAAGAAGACCATCATGGCTAATTGTATGTAGTCTAATTTCAGGATTATCTTCTTATCCTGAACAGGGATGAATAAAATTGAGGAGAATTGATGAAAAGGGATAGAAATTGATGAAAGATTGACAGAAATTGAAGAAAATTGAGGAAAGATTGATGAAGATTGTAACCCGAAGGCTTGAAATTGAGAATTTGGATGACCCGAAGGTCGAAATTGGAATTAGAGCTTTGATCTTTGATGAATGGTTAGTGCAAAGACTGAACCTGGGGGACCAACTGATCAATCAGACAGACACTAGCACGAGAGCTAGGCATACCAGTACTAGCACTGGATTTTTGCAAATATACCTGTACGAGCCCAGAATTTTTGAAAATGCACCAGTGCAAACTCTGGATTTTTGAAGATGCATCAGTATAAATACTAGTTTTTTGAAAAATGCCCCAGTATGAGCACTGGGTTTTGAAATTTCACCGATACGAGTACTAGATTTTTTAAAATATATCAGTACGAGCACTGATTTTTGAAAATGCCCCAGTATGAGCACCGAGTTTTGAAATTGCACCAGTATGAGCACTGAATTTTGAAAATGTATAAAATATACCAGTACGAGCACTGGATTTTGAAAAATGCACCAGCACAAGCACTGGATTTTGAAAATATACCAGCATGAGTATTGGATTTTAAAAATGTACCAATACGAGCACTGCACCCGCACGAGCACTGGGCTTTTGGACCAAGAGTTGGAAAAGGAGACCGGCATTTTCAAGACATTTAGAAATTGAAGCGAGAATGATTGTCGGGGTTTTTAGGATTATCCCTTATCCTGAAGGGGAAGAAGGAAATAAATTGACAAAAGTGATAAAAGTTGATAAAGAATAAAATTGAAAAAGACTGATAAAGATTGATGAAGCATCAATAAAATTGATAAAAATTGAAAAAGAATCAATAAAATTGAAAAAAATTGACAAAGAATAAAAATTGACAAAGACTGACGAAAGTCTGGTGAAAAATTGGTAAAATTGGTGGAACATTAAAAGATGATAAAAGATTTCAGAATTATCCCTTATCCTAAAGGAGGAAGGACCTCGTGGGACGAGGTTTAGGTTTATCCCTTAACCTGAAAGGGGGAAGAATACCTCGAAGGTCGAGGTTCATGTTTATCCCTTAACCTGAAAGGGAAAAAGAATAAAATTTGAGGAGAACAAAATCAAGAAAGTTTGATGAAAAATTGTTTTGCAAAAGAATTATCATAGGTAGCAATATCGCTCCTATGAGGGGTCTTAGGATTATCCCTTATCCTGAATGGGAAATAAGAAAATACCTCGAAGGTCGAAGTTCAGGTTTATCCCTTAACCTGAAAGGAAAGAAGAAGGAAAGAAATACCTCATGGAAAAGAGGTATCAGGTTTATCCCTTAACCTAAAAGGGTAAAAGTATAAAGATTCATAAAATTTAATAAAATTGATGAAAAATTGATAAAACTTGATAAAATTGATAGTAAATTGATGAAAATTTGATCAAATTGAAAAATGAATAATGGATGAAACTAATAAAGATAACAAGATTAACTGAAAATTGATAAGATTTGAGGAAAAAGAGTTTGTCTGATCCTACCTGCATATGGGATCTTTAAACTGAGAGGAGAATGTTCATTCGAAAGACAGGTGAAAAATCATTTTTGCGAAGAAAATCAACTACATGGTTAAATTTGGAGAATGATTAACATGGGGACTGATCTTTGAAGAAGAATCAACACGAGGGTCGATTTCTGAAGAGAGATCAACATGAGGGTCAATTTTTGAAGGCAAATGGTTCGATCCTATAGAAGATCAACAATAGGGCTGATCTTTAAAAACAATGGTTCGAAACCAATTTTGAAAAATAAGATCAACACTAGAGTTGATTTTTAAAGACAATGGTGCAAAACCGATTTTAGAAAATAAGATCAACACAAGGGTTGATTTTTGAAGACAATGGTTCGAAACCAATTTTGGAAAATAAGATCAACACAAGGGTTGATTTTGAAGACAAATGGTTCAAAACCAATTTTGGAAAAGAAAATCAACACAAGGGTTGATTTTTGAAGATGATGATTCGAAACCAATTTTAGAAAAGAAGATCAACACAAGGGTTGATTTTTGAAGATAATGGTTCAAAACTAGTTTTGGAAAATAAGATCAACACAAGGGTTGATTTTTTTTTTAAGACAATGGTTCAAAACCAATTTTGGAAAATAAGACCAACACAAGGGTTGATTTTTGAAAAAGATTGGACCAAAATATTGAACCCTTGGCAATCATAACGAAGATTTTGCAGAAAATTTTCAAAATTTCATGATTTTGAAAAATCCTCATAGGTAATATCATTTCTCTCATGAACGATGTCGGGATCGTCCCTCCTTCTGAGAAGAATAGGGATTTAATGCGGCTTAATGGAAGCTGATGACGAAGAAGAATTTTAAAATGAAAATATAATTTTTCAAAAACAAATGCCTCTGTGTGGCAAAGGAAAGAAGTATTTGATATCAAAGATATGAAGAAAAATGACATTTCATTGATGAGCAAAACTGATAGCAAAGACTGAAATATTTACAAGTACTTTGACCAAAAGGTCACAAAAGACTGGGTTGACTGACCCCTACAAGGTGACTGGCAAAAAGGGAGGAAAGCATAAAACTTTGTCATCATCAATTTTCTGAATAGTCTGAAAAATGCTTGGTCATGATGGCCAGCTCGTCTTCCTCGCCGTCTTCAACAAGGAGACTCTCGTCAATGCGGTCCTGAACAATATTTTTGAAGACAAAACAATGATCGATGTCATGCCCCACTACCCGATGGAACTTGCAGAACTGATTCATGAACCTTCCCATGACTGTGGGAGGATTTGTGGCCTTTTGGAGTTTCACCAATCCCTTGGTAAGCATGAATTCAAGGGCTTCCTCGAGCGATTGTTTCAGAGGAGTGAACGCACGATTATTACTCCAACCTTCGCGCTTTATCTTTTCCTTTTGCGGAAAGTTAGACTGAGACGACTTGTCATTCTGCTTGGAAGACTTTTCCTCTTGAGCTGGACTCTGGTTCTGGCCACTTTTACTGTTATTTTTGTTTCTTTTACTGTTGCTGTCATGATCATTGCCGAAAGTATCAGCTGAGTGAGTGAACGGTGCCTTCTTTTTCTTGGTCTTGGATATTCTTGACCAGAGGCATGCCTTCGTAGAGCCCATTTTTCATTCTTGACTCGAGCCATTTGGCTTGCTAAATCAATTTGATGAAGGATTTCGCCAGGGAAGTGGTGATGAGGCTCCTGAGGGGCTAAGAGAAGAGGATTATTTGCAATGCATGCTCCTCTGGAATGAGAACCTTCATCTTGTTGCAGGTACTTCTCCATCTGTGAATGAATTCTCCTGCTCTTTCGCTCTCATTCTGCTTTAGATTATACAAATGGTTGAGAATGGGCGAGGCCTCAACATTGAACATGAAGCACTCGATGAATAAGTTCACTACTTTATCAAACTTTCGTAGTTCGATAGGGTTGATGTGGTCTGCATACCACCTGGCCGTTGTACCTTCTAGACTGTGAGGAAAGCAGATGAACAAGGCCCTGTTATCTTTCCTGAAATGGCTGCACTCTGCATAGAATGTGGCTAGATGGGCTTTAGGATTGCTCGTTCCATCAAACTTGAGGAACTTGCGAGGGAGATTCTCTAGGTTATCATCCCCGTCTAGGCTATCGTAGAAATCCTCGCCAGATTAGGTTTGCTTGCCTTTGCTCTTGGTCTGAATATCTTTGATTGCTCGAGTCATTTCTCTCAATTGCTCGTGTATCGGGTCATCAGCTGGAGTAGGCTTGTTCACAGATTCGGGCTCCTCAGTTTCTATCTTTACAAACTGCCGCGGAGGATTCTGATTGAACACAAACTGCTCTTCCTCTTCTGATTCTTCTTCTTCTGCTGACTCGGTGCCCTCAGAAGTACTGTCCGGCTACACCTTCTTTTTGATGATCCTCACATGCTTTTTAGCAGCCTTCTTTTTCAGTCTGCTCTTAGGAACTGCCTTTTTCAGATTGGCCTCGGCTTGCTCCGACATTATCTTGGCTATCATCTTTTGGAACTGACCATACATAGCGAGATCAACATCATCCCCCTTGTTCTGATTCTGTCCTCTGGATACTCGGGGAGAATCCATTCCTTCTATCTCGTTGTCGTTGTATTGCTAAGTAGTCTCATTTCCTGTCCTCATTTGAACCATATTTTTCTGCAAAAGTAAAGGGAGGGTTTAGACTGAAGAAATTTTGGGACAAGTTTTGACAAGAGAAGGAATCAGGTTAAATAGGTTGAATAAATGATATCCCATTACTAGGGATTGAGTCGTCACAAAATTTGTGACAATTGCGTTATTACTCCGTGGGGAGGAATAAACAACTAGAATATGAAGGAAAATGCTATTTTGAAAAAGATATCTCTTGACGAAAAGAGATTTCATTTATGAAAAGGTAAACAAGAATTTTTGAGATAGAATCAAAAGATACATTAGAAAGGTTGGAGGGAAAAGAATTTGAAAATAGACAGTAAAGATTTAAAATTTGAAGAATTGCAGGCAGGATCAAAAGAATTGAATAAATCAGAAGAGAAAAGAATAATATGCCTGGACTTTTGAAAGGTAGAAGAAGACTTTAAAAGAATGTCCAGGGTTTAAGAAAATTCATGAAAGAATAAAGAAATGAGAAATACATAATCTTGGATTTTGAAAAATAGAGGAAATTTTGAAACAAATATCCAAGGTTTTAAAAAGATGAAGAAAAATAGGTTTTTACAAGATAATATCCACAAAAGAATCCAAACTATACAAGCAATGATGCACATAACAACACTCCCTAGAAGCTGACTCTAAATGCAATATTTGAAATGGCTTGTAGGACCTTAATCCTAACTCTAAGGTTTAGATCATCTGATTCCAATCAAGATACACCAATATACTCAAGTCGAAGCTCGAAATATGTGGCATAAGAATTATTTCTCCGATTTTAAGGTAATGGCTTCTCAACATCCTTGAGCACCTACCAATATACCTCAGACTATGGCCCTTAGGTACGTGGTAGGGGGGCGCTAACCCAAATAAGTGGTCTAGTTGTGAGGCTCTCTCCCAAACTATGGTTCAGTGAGATAGCCCAGCAACGTGAAGACCAGGACAATATAGGTAGGGATGTTTTCAAAATATGTTCAACATGCAATAAAACCAGATGGCTCTAATGCAAGTCCTAAAGAGATAGAATTTAAATGAAGAGAAGCATACACTTGCATACATTGTTTGCATTCAATCCCTAGAATTGAGGAGAGTTGTATTTGAGACCTAAGTCTAAGTAAGCATGCAATAATCTCCTCAATATGGTCCTACCAAACCATACTTAGATCCTATATGCAATGATGTCAGCTAGGACAGATTCTAGGCTCCTAAGGTTTGCATGGAAATGAAGCTGACATATGTAGAAAAAAGACTTAGCTAATATCAAAGCAATGCAAAAGGCAAAAATTTGACCGGACAAAGGCGAGTCCCATCACGGTCACCAACTTCTGTGATTATCGCAAAAATTTTTCTCTTGGTATTCCTTTTCTCTTTTCCTCCTCTTTTCCTTTCTAACCTCTATTCCCTTTTTAAAGTGGAATAAAAGATAGAAAAAAAAGAGATAAGAGAAAAGAAAAGAAAGAAGAGAGAGAAAGTTTTTTGCGAAGGTCTCACTTGACCTTAATTTTGAAAATGTTTTGAAATTACTTGCCTCCATTTTGAAAATTTATGGGAAAATGGAGAGATGGGATTCGCTCGTCAGTACGAGGTTTGACCATTCTTGGCGCATTTACCAGGGGTAATCAAACCAAGGATCGAATTTATGCCTTTTGCTTTGCTAAAATATTATCTAAGAATTTATTCTAAGTCTAAATGCACAAAGAATCATGCTTGTGCAATGCAAATGCAGAATGTATGTTTTTGAGAAAACCGTTTAGAAATTTAGGATTTTCCAAGTTATTCTAAAATAAATTTGATAATGGTGTGAAGAAATGATTCAAAGGTTTGAAAATCGATTTGGAAAAGTTGGATTTTGAATCCAACTCAGAATTTGAAAGAGATCTGAAAGAAGAGACTTGAAATTCCAAGTCTTGGAATAATCAGAGTTTGGAAAATGAATTTTAATTTGAAGAAATAAAGAGAAAAGGAGATTTTGAAACTGAGATAGAATTTTTGAAGTGAAAATGAATTTTAGAATGAACTTTGAATTTTGATTTTGAATCTAGGATTCGAATTTGAGATGGAATCTTGAAAGGGAATTGAACTCCGGATTTAAAGTTCGAAATTAGAATGAATCTTGGATCTAGGTGGAATTTGAAAATAGAATTGGATTTAGAATCTGGATTTCAGGATGGATTTGAATCTGAAATATGAGATCCTAAGTGAAATTGGATCTGAAGTCTGGAATCCAAGATGGAGTTGGATCCAAAATTTGGAATCCTAAATGGAATTTGGATTCGAAGTCTTGAATTCAAAATGGAGTTCAATCCGAAATCTGGAATCCTAAATGGAATTGGATCCGAAGTTTAGAATCCAAAATGGAGTTGAATTCAAAATCTGGAATCCTAAATGGAATTGGATTGAAAGTCTGGAATCCAGAATGGAGTTGGATTCGAAGTCTGGAATCCAAGATGGAATTGGATTTTGAAAATCCAAATGGGATTTTGAAGATGGATTTGAGTTTTGAAAACCCAAATTGAATTTAAAACTTAGGAAAAAATGAATTTTGAGATTCAGAACCAATCTCAAAACCTTGATTTTGAATTGAGAGTCAAGACTCAATCTTTAGATAGAACTTTGAACATTTTGAAAAATAAAGGATAAACTTTGATTTAAAGCTTGAGTTTGAAATCAGAAGATGAATCAGGAATTTCAAAGTTAAATTGAACTTTGAATTTTGATCTGAAATGCTAAATTGAATTTAAAGTTGAATCCTGGAAATGAAAATGAATTTGAATTTTCAAAGTTGAATTGGACTTTGAAATTAGATTTGGATTGAAAATTGAATTTGGAATATAGAAGTGAATTTGAATTTTCAAAGTCAAATGGGACTTTGAAATTTAATTTTGAATTTTGAAATAAGATAGAAAGATGAATTGAAATAGAAATTGAAGATTGATTTGAGAAACGAAGAAGATATTTGAAAATATATCTCAAAATCACTTGGATTTTGAAAAGAATTTTGAAAATATGATGCAATTCTATCTTTTATTGGTGAATGATTTTTTTTTAAAAAAAATTGAAATTGGGTTTTTGAAAAAAGAATATTTCATACTTTAAGTGAATTAGAATAAGATTGAAGATATAATACATTTCTGACTATGGTTATAAAATGTATTATATAATAATCATATTTAAATTCAAGTGAAAAATAAAACATATTTTTGGTTCCTTTATAGAGTTTAAAATGAAATTAACTCTCAATATATCCTGACTATGGTCATTGATATATATTTTGAGTTAATTTTAAATTAAACTCTGATAAAGGAAGAAAATATTTTAGAAAAAATATGATGATTTTTGAAAAGAGATCCAGTGTGAATCCAATGTTATTCTATAAAAGATGAAAACCTTAAGTTTTGTTCACACCTTGACTATGGCCATTGATGCAAATCGTCAACTTAAGATTTAATCACATTTTATTAGAATGGTGCACGTGTCATTCGTGTTCCCATTCATGAATATTTGAAATAAAAGAGGAAAATGACATGAAACAAGCAATTCTAGAGTATATGCATGCTCATACATTCTAATCTAAGACTGAAAATGTAAAGTTCTTATTAACATCTAGTTATTACAAACTTGAATTAAATTTGAAATTACAATTTCTAAGCTAAGAAAGGCGATAACATTTTCTATACATTTCCTGCAAAATAGAGTTAGCTACAAAGCAACATAAGGCAAAATATAGAGAAGAATTGAAAATGCTGAACTAAAGCTAAAATGCATATGATCATGCCTATACCTTAATGGAAATATGTATGCATAAGTAAAAATGCAATGTCTAGGCATGAATGAGATGTATTTGCCTAAATACTATGTCTATACTAACGAAGAAATGCATATGCATATGCATATGCCTGAGAGATATGCTTATGCCAATGAAAATGTATATGCAAGTCTAAGTGCTATACTTATGCCTATGAAGGAAATGCATGTGCAAGTATATATGCATATGCTAATGAAGGCAATACATGTGCAGGTGCATGTGCTAATGAAAACAATTTATATACGGGTGTATATGCATGTGCCAATGGAGGCAATGCATATACAGGTGTATATGCATGTGACAATGGAAGCAATACATATACAGGTGGATATACCTATGAAGCTATAAATGAAATTGCAACAGTTCACGGCCTGCGGATGAACTGTAAGTGAACTTGCTTGTGAATGCAGAGATACACAATGGAACTGCTTATGAAACTATAGCAAATGATGCTGCATAATGATATTGTTTATGAAATTATAGTAAATGGTATTGCTTAGTAGACTGACTTATGAAATATGTTTGACAAGTGATTCATAACGAGGGTTGTGATTACTGCAGAATGATTCACAATATGTGTTGCAAATACACATGAAGTAATATGCTAATGCAGTGGATGCAACAATGAAATGCTGAGTATAGATATACAAGTGACGGTAGTGAACATGTATACAATAGCAAGGTGAGTGCAACAGGTTGCTATAAAGTTGCTATAAAGTGCTGAGTGCAAGTGGACAGGGGATCTGCAACAGTCAAAAAGGTGTTGTGCAGTGATGAGTTGAAATAGCAGGAAGCATGACATTGATTCAAATTAATACCTATAGGAATGCAGAAAATGAGAGAATGGGTTCTGCAAAAATGCAGACACCAACCTAATGTAATTTCAATATATACTGCAAAATGAGGATGTGATAATGAAGGAAATATACAGAGCAGCTGAATATAATTACAAACAACATTTTCTACATTTCCTTGTGGGTCGGGAAGTGAGGCAACTTCTGTGACAGGTACAACAATTACTTAGCTGCTATGTTATGAACACACACAAGATCACAATAGTCATGGGGGGCACTATGCTATGAAGACACAGTGGTTGTTGTGTTGTGAAGGTGATCGACTTGCTGCGTGCAAGTGCAGGTGAGAGATAGGATGGTAAAGGTTGTGTACATATAACAGTGCATTGATGTACAAATGATGATGGAGTGGGATGAAGCTAATGTAAGATGGAGGGTGACGTGGAGGATGGGTGACAGTATGCATATAGTGAAAACAAAACATTTGAAAAGAATAGGAAGTTTTAAAAGTACTTTTGCCATATACTGCAGAATTGGCACATCCATCAACACATTGACATCAAGAAGATGAAGAATATCTGCTATATCAACCCAAAAAGGTGTACATGGCTATGCAACAGGGCCAGCAACATTTTTTAAAAATTATTATAACATGCCCAGCTATGTCGACCCAGAATTTTGCAGCGACAAAATAGGCCTCTCATATCAAGCCCAAAATCTGTTTTTAAACCCATGTATTTTCTCAGCAAATCTAATAGTAAGCCAAAAAATTTCACAATGACGACTAGCTACTTCCCAGCAGATTAATACAAATAAAAAGGAGGTGGATGATAAATGGAAGGTTGGTAGTTGTGCTGAAAGATGAAGTATGGTGGCATATAATGCAGTGTATATAAATACAGAAATGTGCAAACATCACTGAGTATAAACACTGCAAAATATACAGGTGTTGCATATCAGGCTAAATGTAAAGGGTGAGTAAATTTTCAAGAAGAACCATCACATCTGGGTCAGCTAACCAACCTAAGAACTATTGACATAGGATAATTTCAACACAATTTAGCACAAACTATTTGAAAGAGAAAAGAAAAAAAAACATGGGTATTTCTATAACATTCCCCAAGAGCAAGTGGGTTTGTTGGGTACACGAATTATTCAGGGTCATGGAATGCTAGACTTTCAGCAAACTAGATACAGGTTAGAAGAAAGAAAAAAATTAAAAAAAAATGAAGGAACAACATCCAAACATTAATCAAACAGCATACCTGCAGCAATTTGGATCATGTCATCACGCCAAATCAATTCCAAGGCTGCCTTTTGGGCCTGAATTCAAACAGAAGCAGTAACAATGCTATGCATCACCACAAGAGCTAACTTCTTGGGGGATAATGTCAGGCCAACACAAGAAAATATATGTTGTGATATGTTGTTGGAACCCCTTTTACTGTTATACGCAAGATTTAGGAGGACCTAGAGGGAATTTGAGTAATCAAAGAGGATTTATTTACAATATTTAACACCACTACCTTGATTGTAGCTGTATGATCATTGAAAGCCCAAGGAAAACCAAAATCCCTCAATCATGGAAAAACACTTTAGGGCCTTAACTTCTTTACCCATTGTTCCATCTTAATTAGGTATTTGAAATTATTTGAAACCATTAAGCTAAAAGGAAATCCCAATAACTTCAATCCCATTCATATTTCTCAGATGCTGGAATGTCGTTGGATTGTTATATGCATAATGAGAGTGAATCTAACAGAGATTTTTAGCAGATTAATCTAAAAGATCGGGTAACCTTCCTGGTCAACCACATTTTCTCTTATTTGGTTGTGTGATCACACACGCCGGCTATGGAATTTTACACCAAGTAGTCGCTATGGTGAGCTCATATCTCCAAATTACCTTTATACTGTATTAGGATGTGATGCCAAGGAAAAGAAATAGAAAACTGGGATTCAAATGAAGTCGAAACCAATGCCGCAAGTAAATCAAAATGCAGTTCTAAAGTGGAAGATAAAACATGACATGAACATGAATAATCAAAGATGCTATGGATTGCTGATCATCAATGCAGGGTAAAACATGGGACAAAGTAAAATCCGATCTATTGCTAGATCAGATCGGATGTTACTGGTAGGTCACCTCCAAATTCATGTAGTTGATGTAGGAGGATGAAGGATGTATGCAAAGATTACAAGGGAAATATGCGGAATGGATGGCATACAACATTGATAATAAATCTGGGAATGAATAAAATGAATCCATGAACAGGAACAAAAGATAAAAATAAAAAATAAAATAAATCACAGAAGCGTAACAAAAGGAATGAACACACATTAGAACCATAAGATCAAAGGAATTGCCAAGAAAATGAAGAGAAGTATAGAGGAAGTGTTGGAATCAATGAATTCTATTAATATTGCATATCCATAGACCAAATTTGCTATATGCAAATCGGGGTTATGGAGGATGCATTGATGGGATAAAGTAATAAAATCCAAAGAAAAAAAAAGGAAAGGAAGAAGAAAAGAAAGAGAAAAAAAAAGAGGGAAAACAGAAAGCAACAGAGAGAAGAGGGAAGGGAAACTCACTGGGGCCCTGTTGTAGTTTGGCAATCTCCTTTCTTCGGTTAAATCTGAGCAACAAAAAGGGACTGGAGCTCTGTTGTGAGACTTCTCTCAGCAAGAGTGGAGAAGAAGACGGCGTATTGCTTTGAGCTTCTGTAGCGGACCAACTTTTTTTTTTGTCAATGGGGAAAGAAAGAAGGGATCATGAAGAAAATGGGGAGGTGAAATGCGATTTCTCAGAGAGAAGAGTCGAGAGGGTGTGGTCATCGCAAAAATTTTCCTCTCTTGTTGTTTCTCTCTCTTCCTTCTCTTTTCCTTTTCTGACCTCTATTTTCCTCCTTTTTGAAGAGAGAAAAGTAAAAAGAAAGAAAAGAAAGAGAGAAGAGAGAGAGAGAAACAACAAGAGAGGAAAAATTTTGCGATGACCACAGATTTGGCGACCGTGATGGGACATTTTTTTAGAATGCCTCGTGAACCTATCCTGGATGGATATACAAATCATGGGTTCCTTGATGGGAAGAGCCATGATGGGACTGGAAGGAAATATCTTGTTTAGAACGAGGAATCTCGTTGGAACGAGACTCAGGTTTAACCCAAACCTGAAAAAGGAAGATACCTCAATGGGCGAGGTTCAGGCTTAACCCTTAACCTGAAGGGGACGACCAAATGGAATCCTCGAGTGAAGAGACCATGATGGGACCTTCGGAGTTTGGACGAACAAATCCGAAAGGGGTTTTGCGAGAGGAGGGAATGGGGTTCCCTACAAAAAACAAAAAAGGGATGATCTTGGGCGTCTCATTGCTGAGACTAAATCAGCTTTTCAAATTTATGACCTCTCGCAGAAGGTACAGGTTTGACCCTTAATCTGAGTGGGTACAACCATACGGAATTCTCAAAACCGTGATGGGACAGAAGAGATACTTCAGCTGAATGAGGCAACTCTTCTGGGAATGTGAGAGATGAATAAGGTAACAAGAGGCGAATCTTTCGATGGGGTGAAAGATGAATAAGGCAAACCTTTTATCAAGGAGACGAATCTCTTGACAATGCAAAAGATGGAAGAGGGCAAATCCTTTAGACAGGAGAAGGTGAAAGCGAAATATGAAGATGGCGATGAAGATGGCAATCTTTTTAGCAAGAAGAAGGTAAAATATGAAGATATGAAGGTGGCAATCCTTTTAGTAAGGAGAAGGTAAAATATAAAGATATGAAGGTGGCAATCCTTTTAGCAAGGAGAAGGCAAAAATGTGAAATATGAAGAAGGCAATCCTTTTAGTAAGGAGAAGGCAAAAAGGTGAAATATGAAGAAGGCAATCCTTTTAACAAGGAGAAGGCAAGATGTAGAATATGAAGAAGGCAATCCTTTTAACAAGGAGAAGGCAAAAATTGTGATCAAGGCATGAATAAGGCAATCCTTTTATCAAGGAGAAGGTGAGTCTTTCGATTAAAGCGAAAGATGAGGAAGGCAATCCTTTTATCAAGGAGAAGGCGAGTCTCTCGACAAAGCGAAAGACGGAGAAGGCAATCCTTTTATCAAGGAGAAAGGCAAATCTTTTGACAACGCGAAAGGCGGAGAAGGCAATCCTTTAATCAAGGAGAAAGGCAAATCTATTGACAATGCAAAAGATGGAGAAGGCAATCCTTTAATCAAGGAGAAGGCGAGTCTCTCAACAAAGCGAAAGATGGAGAAGACAATCCTTTTATCAAGGAGAAGGCGAGTCTCTCGACAAAGCGAAAGACGAATAAGGCGATCCTTTTATCAAGGAGAAGGCGAGTCTCTCGACAAAGCGAAAGACGAAGAAGGCAATCCTTTTATCAAGGAGAAGACGAGTCTCTCGACAAAGCGAAAGACGAAGAAGGCAATCCTTTTATCAAGGAGAAGGCGAGTCTCTCGACAAAGCGAAAGACGGAGAAGGCAATCCTTTTATCAAGAAGAAGGCGAGTCTCTCGACAAAGCGAAAGATGGATAATGTAAGCAACTCTAGGTTGCATCCAAATGGATATTGAATATTTATTTCATTCTTAGAATAGCTAAAAAATTTTTGCCAATAAGATAAAATTGTAGTCAACTCAAAATGCTTTAAAATGTGCATGTATGTGCGAAAGATATTCCCTCTTCTACCTAGAGTATTTCCTCCATCGAGGTTAACTCCTCGGTCTTTTAAGAGTCAAATTCAAAGTTTTTAGCGTTGATGATTTTCTTTAAGGAGGCTATCCATTTCCCTGATATGAGAAGAGAAGAAATATTCTTAATTTCATGAAAACAAGTAGTGAAAGGATATTGATAAAAGAATTTTGCATTAGAGAAGATGACTTCTGGCAATTTAGACAGTTTGATATATGAGTGTTTTCTCATGATAATCTTTTTTGCAATCTTTTTGAGTCATTGAACTTTTTCGGGCTTTTTACATCATCCTTCATTTTGGAGATGTCCTGACTTTTCTCTCTTTTTCAAGGAAGGGTACGTCACAAACTCCTTCATCTTGGAGATGTTTCGATCCTTCTTTTATCTCAGGAATTCTATTAATGATATTGGCTCAAGAGGTCTATTGATGATAGCAGAAATCAAATATCATTTAGGGTTTGTTGGTAGGTTCATCACACTCGCCTTCATCTCGACGGTGATCTGAACTTTCCCTGAAAGGATCCTTCATAAACTCCTTCATCTCGGTAAATGATCTAAATCTTCTTTGGCCCCGGGGATCTGCTCGCCTATTCGCCTTCATCTTGATGACAATTGAGAGATCCCTTTTGCAGATATTTGATTGCAGCTTTAAAATGGATAAGGAGATATGGATTGAGTGGATTCTTTTTATCACTCTGGATACTTCCACTGCCTAATTGCCATAAAATCATTTTAAAACATGCGTCATAACTATGATCAATATCAATTCGCTTCCGGCTTTTCAATGTCATTGAATGTTTCTTTCGCTAATCATACCGAGGATATTTCTTTCATCCTTTTGGTTGATCAACAGGAAAAAGATTTGAATTTTACCTCTTCTTCGCAAAAAGTTTCACCTTTTTTGAAGGAAACACTAGAGGTAATCTGAGGTAATTCTTTTGTGTAGTAAGAATATTGGAATCAACAAATATTTTTAGCAAATTGGCAAAGTTTTCAAGAATTCTTTGTGAAATAATCACTCAATATAGATTTTGATGCGACCTTTAGTTGCAATTTATGATTTTGGACATTCTGACCAGTAAAACTGGAACCTTTCATTTAACGACCAGCGAAGGAGCTAGAACCTTTCATTTAACGACCAGCGAAATAGTTGGGACATTTCATTTAACGACCAACTAAGTAGCTGGGACATTTCATTTAACGACCAGTGAAGTAGCTGAGACATTTCATTTAATCATTTAACGACCAGCAAAGTAGCTGGGACATTTCATTTAATGACCAGCAAAGTAGCTGGGACATTTCATTTAACGAGCAGCGAAGTAGTTGGGACTTTTCATTTAATCATTTAACGACCAGCGAAGTAGCTGAGACATTTCATTTAATCATTTAACGACCAGCAAAGTAGTTGGGACTTTTCATTTAATCATTTAACGACCAGCGAAGTAGCTGGGACTTTTCATTTAATCATTTAACGACCAACGAAGTAGCTGGGACTTTTCATTTAATTATTTAACGACCAGCGAAGTAGCTGGAACTTTTCATTTAATTATTTAACAACCAGCGAAGTAGCTGGGACTTTTCATTTAATGACTTGATTTAAGTTCGAAACTTTTGAAAGACAACCAGTACGAGGACTGAACTTGATCTTTAGATTTAAAAAACTTTAGCAAAATAACTAGTGCGAGCACCGGGTTTTTCCAACTGAGAGTCGGGAAGGAGACCGGCATTCTTAAGATATTTAGAGATTGAAGCAGGAATGATTGCCGGGGTTTCAGGATTATCCCTTATCCTGAAGGGGAAATAGAAGATTTTATGAAGAGATAACCTGAGATTTAAATTTAGAAGGAATGTGACAAGATTTATAATTTATGATCTATGATTTAGATGGACCAGGTATGCGATCCATTTTTCAGGATTAAACCCTTATCCTGACGGGGAATATAGAAAGAATAAACTTTGAGAAGAGAGAAGGATATAGAACTTTGAAAAAATATGTAGAACATTTGAGGAAATTGATTTATTTTTGTAAAAAGAATTCTCACAGGTAGCATGGTTGCCCCCATGAGTGATCTCAGGATTATCCCTTATCCTGAAGGGGAAAAAAAATAGAATTTGAAGAGAAATTGATATAAATTTAGAAATCAATAACGATCGATAAAACTTGTATTTGAAAAAAGAATTCTCATAGGTAGCATTGTTGCCCCTACGAGAGGTCTCAGGATTATCCCTTACTTGAAGGGGAAAAAGAATAGAATTTGAAGAGAAATTGATATAAATTTAGAAATCAATAAAGATCGATAAAACTTGTATTTGAAAAAAAGAATTCTCATAGGTAGCATTGTTGCCCTTACGAGAGGTCTCAAGATTATCCCTTATCCTGAAGGGGAAAAAGAATAGAATTTGAAGAGAAATTGATATAAATTTAGAAATCAATAAAGATCGATAAAACTTGTATTTGAAAAAAGAATTCTCATAGGTAGCATTGTTTCCCCTACGAGAGGTATCAGGATTATCCCTTATCCTGAAGGGGAAAAAGAATAGAATTTGAAGAGAAATTGATATAAATTTAGAAATCAATAAAGATCGATAAAACTTGTATTTGAAAAAAAGAATTCTCATAGGTAGCATTGTTGCCCCTACGAGAGGTCTCAGGATTATCCCTTATCCTAAAGGGGAAAAAGAATAGAATTTAAAGAGAAATTGATATAAATTTAGAAATCAATAAAGATCGATAAAACTTGTATTTGAAAAAAAGAATTCTCATAGGTAGCATTGTTGCCCCTACGAGAGGTCTCAGGATTATCCCTTATCCTGAAGGGGAAAAAGAATAGAATTTGAAGAGAAATTGATATAAATTTAGAAATCAATAAAGATCGATAAAACTTGTATTTGAAAAAAGAATTCTCATAGGTAGCATTGTTGCCCCTACGAGAGGTCTCAGGATTATCCATTATCCTAAATGGGAAAAAGAATAGAATTTAAGAAAATTTAGTGGAGGCAAATTGATATAAATCTAGAAAATCAATAAAGATTGGCAAAACTTGTATTTACAAAAGAATCCTCATAGGTAGCGTTATTGCTCCTACGAGGGGTTTCAGGATTATCCCTTATCCTGAATGGGAAAAAAGAATTTAAGGAATTTTAATAAAAAGAAATTGATATAAATTTAGAAGATCAATGAAGGTTGAGGAAACTTGTATTTACAAAAGAATCCTCATAGGTAGCGTTATTGCTCCTACGAGGGGTTTCAGGATTATCCCTTATCCTGAATGGGAACACCTTGGACAACGAGGGTCCGGTTTTTCCCTTAACCTGAGCGGGAAAAGAATATAAGAATACCTCATGGGAAAGAGGCATTAGGTTTATCCCTTAACCTGAAAGGATAATGTGAAAGAATAGAATTTTGGGGGAAATTAAAAGAGAAATTGATAAACATTTACAAAATTGGGGAGAATTGACAAATTATCTTTACAAAAGAATCCTCATAGGTAGCATTATTGCTCCTACGAGGGGTTTCAGGATTATCCCTTATCCTGAATGGGAACACCTCAGACAACGAGAGTCAGGTTTATCCCTTAACCTGAGCGGGAAGAATAAAGGAAATACCTCATGGGAAAGAGGCATCAGGTTTATCCCTTAACCTGAAAGGGTACACCTTGGACAACGAGGGTCAGGTTTATCCCTTAACCTGAAAGGGCAAAAGAATAAAGGAAATACCTCATGGGAAAGAGGCATCAGGTTTATCCCTTAACCTGAAAGGGTAAAGATTTGATAAAATTTAATAGAATTTGAGGAGAAAATGATAAAACTTGAGAAAAATTAATGTAAACTTGATAAAAGTATGAATAAAATGAATGAAACGGATAAAGATATACAAATTAAAAATTTATAAGATTTAAGAGAAAAAGTGAGTTTTTCTGATCCTGCCTGCATATGGGATCTTGAAAGAAAAAAAATTGTTTATTTAAAAGATAAGTGAGAAATCATTTTGGGGGAAGAAAATCCACCGCAAGAAGAATGATCAGCGCGAGATCTGATCCTTTAAAAAGGGAATCATCATGAGAGATCATCATGAGGTTTGATTTCGAAAATAGTGGTTTAAAAACCAATTTTGAAAGAGAAAACAAACATGAGGTGATGATTTTGAAGACAAATGGTTTTCAAAACCTAATTTGGAAAAGGAAAAATCAACATGTTAGTTTATTTAAAAGGGATTTAGATCAAAATATTTGAACCTTTTGAAGACTTTTGCAGAAATTTTATGATTTTGAAAATCCTCATAGGCAATATCATTTCTCTAATGATGGAGGAAAACAAATTTTGAAAATAGATGACAAGGAAATTTTTTTGAAAAATAGCAGGCAGGATCAAAAAGATTTTGAAGAAATCAGAAAGAAAAGGCAATACACCTGGGTTTTTAAAAGAGGAAATTTTGAATAATATATACCCAGGGTTTTGGAAAATATAAGGAAGATATAAAATATCACACAATCACAGATTTACAAGCAAGGATGCGCAAACAGCACTCCCTAAAGCTGACTCTATATGCAATATTTGAAATGGTTGATAGGACCTTAATCCTAACTCTAAGATTTATATCATTTGATTCCGATCAAGGTACGCCGATATAATCAAGCCGAAGCTCGAAGTACGTGGCATATAAAGATATCTCTTTAGTTCTAAGGTAATGGCTTCCCAACATCCTTGAGCACCTACCGATATACCTCGGACTATGGCCCTTAGGTACGTGGTGGGGGGGCGCAAACTCAAATAAGTGGTCCAGTTGTGGGTCTCTCTCCCGAACTATGGTTCAGTGAGACAGCCTAGCAACGTGAAGACCGGAACAATATAGGTAGGGATGTTTTTCAAAAAATATGATCAATATGCAGATAAAACCAGAAAGCTCTAATGCAAGTCCTAAAGAGATAAATTTAAATGAAAAGAAGCATACACTTGCATACATTGTTTACATTCAATCCCTAAAATTGAGGAGAGTTATATTTAAAACCTAAGTCTAATGTGAACATGGAATAATCTCCTCAATATGGTCCTACCAAACCATACTTAGATCCTATATGCAATGATGTCAGCTTAGGACAGAGTCTAGGCTCCTAAGGTTTGCATGGAAAATGAAGCTGACATAGAAGAATAAAGACTTAGAAAATATTAAAGCAAAGCAAAGGCATAATTCCAACCGGACGAAGACGAGTCCCATCACGGTCGCCAAAATTGTGATCATCACAAAATTTTTCCTCTCTTGTGGTTTCTCTCTCTTTCTTCTCTTTTCCTTTTCTGACCTCTATTCCCTCCTTTTTGAAGGGAGAAATGAAAAGACAGAAAAGAAAGAGAGAAGAGAAAAGAAAGAAGAGAAGAGAGAAAGGCACTCTTTTGCGGGGTCTCACTTGACCTTGATTTGAAAATATTTAGAAAATTACTCGCCTCTATTTTGAAACATTGCGGGAAAATGGAGAGACGGGATTCGCTCGTCGGTACGAGGTTCGACCGTTCCTGGCGCCTTTACCAGAGGTAATCGAACCAAGGATCGAATTTATGCCTTTTTCTTTGCCTAAATATCATCTAAGAATTTATCCTAAGTCTAAATGCACAAAGAATCATGCTTGTGCAATGCAAGGATGTATGCTCTTTTGAAAATTCCCAAGTGTTCTTGAGATGAACTTGATAATGGAGTGAAGAAATGGTTGAATCTAACTTAGAACTTGAGATAGATCAGAGGGATTCTAAGTCTTTGAAATAAATCAGAGTTGGAAGAATAAATCTTGATTTTGAGAAAGAATGATTTGAAGCTTTGAAATAAAAGGAAATGAAGTTTCGAAGTCAGAAGTGGACTTTGAATTTAATCATGGATTTAGAAGAAGAAGATGAAATTTTGAAGTGACATTGAATTTGAATCTTAGAATGGATCTGAGAAAATCAAATGGTATTTAAAAATAGAAATGAATTTAGGAAGTTCAGATGAGATCTGAAAATGGAATTGGATTTGAAATCTAGAATTGGGAATGGAATTGGAAAAAATGGTTTTAAGATATGAAATCCGAGATCCAATGTAGAATTGGGTTCTGGATCCTAAAATGGATTTGGATCTGAAGTCTGAGATCCAAAGTGGGATTGGATTCTGGACCCTGAAATGGATTTGGATCTGAAGTCTAAGATCCAAGATAGAGTTGAATTCTGGATCCTAAAATGGAGTGGATCTGAAGTCTGAGATCCAAAGTAGAATTGAATTCTGGATTCTAAAATGGATTTGGATTTGAAGTCTGAGATCCAATGTAGAGTTGGGCTCTGGACCCTAAGATAGATTTTTCGGTCTAAAGTCTGAGATCCAAAATGGAATTGGGTTCTGGATCCTAGAATGGAGTGGATCTGAAGTCTGAGATCCAATGTAGAATTGGGTTCTAAATCTAGAATCCTAAATAGGAATTGGATCCGAAATCTGAGATCAAAGATGTAATTTTGGATTTGGCATTTCAAAATTGATTTGAGGATAAATGGGTTTCAAAGTCAAATTGGACTTGAATTTGGAGCTTGAATTTGGAATTCAGAAGATGAATCAAGAATCAAAGTTTAACTTGAACTTTGAATTTTGATTGGGGTTTTGAATATAAAATAAACTTGGAATTTCAAAGTCAAATTGAACTTTGAAATCTGATTTGAATTGGAATTTTCGAATACAAAATGAATTTGAAATCTCAAAGTTTTAATTTGAACTTTGAGATTTGAAAATGAAATAGAATTGAAAATGAAAAGATGAATAGGATTTTACAAGAATTTGAAGATTGATTGAAGAAGATATTAACATTACTTGGGTTTGTGAAAAGGGGATTTTAGAAATATGATGCAATTCTACCCTAAATGATGAAATGAATTTTAAAGAATTTTGAGATTGGTTTTTGAAAACCATATTTCATTCTTTACATGAATTTGAAATAAGATTAAAAAAAATACAATACATCCTTGACTATGGTCATTGAATGTATTATATAATAATCTATATTTAAATTCAGGTGAAGAATAAAACATATTTTGGTGCTTTTATAGAGTTTAAAATGAAATTAACTCTCAATATACCCTGACTATGGCCATTGGTATATATTTTGAGCCAACTTTAAATTAAACTCTAATAAAAGAAGGAAATATTTGAGAATATGATGATTTTTGAAGAGGGTCTAGTGTGGATCCAGTGTTATTTTATAAAAGATAAAAATCCTAAGTTTTGTTTACATCCTGACTATGGCCATTGATGTAAATCATCAACTTAGGATTAATTACCTCTTACGAAATGGTGGACGTGCCATTTGTGTTGCCATTTGTGAGAATTTGAGAAATAAGGAAAAAAAATGCATGAAAACAGGCAATTTATGATTTTATAATGCTCATTCATTCTATCTAAAACAAGAGATGTAAATTCTCATTAAGGCCTAATTTATTACAATGTATAAAATTGAAAATGTAAATATTGTTTTCCACATATTCCCTGCAAAACACTTGATTAGTGCGAAAAGAGAAGAGAAATTACATATATCATATAGATGTTAATGACGAAGCATTCATGTACCCAGATATTCAAGTTCTAAAGTGCAAAAAGATGAAAATGATATATATACCTATGAATATATATACATGCATATATATATATATATATATATATATATATATATATATATATATATATATATATATATATATATATGTATACCTATATACGTACATATATGAATATATATAGGTATATAGATGGGATAGTGAATGTGAAGGGACTGTGTAGGTGAAATGGTACATGCACAGTGTGGTGGAGGTGTTATGGGGATGAATAGAATTGTAGTAGTGCATATACAGGTGGCGGCATGACAGGGAACATTCAGGAACACTTGAAAATGATATGATCATACCGATCTAACTCACTATGCTAACACAATATCTAACACACTCTAACACAGATTAACACGCTCTGCTAACACAGAATTACTGTTAACATGCTGTAATACAGACTAACTGCTAACACACACTAATATTACACAGACTTACTAACTCACACAATGCTAACACACTCTGCTAACAATAATTCATTGCTAACATGTTAACGCACACTAACTACCAATACACCCACTGACTGTTAACTAACACAGATTATGCTAACATACTGCTGACACCATATACTAATATAGAATAACTACTAACACACTATGCTTAACTCATTTCCATCCAATGAAATACAGATATCGACTAATTTTCAATTGCAAACTCAGTTTAATTAGTACAGTCAGGTTAATAATCAGATTTTTTTTATACAATAGATGCTGAGAAGAACACAGGGATGTTACTGCAGTAGAGGGATAAGAAAATGTACGAGTGCCATGAACTACAACAAGTGGCTGGTGCACAGATAATGAAGTCTGTGTATCGTAGTATGCTGTAGTGTACAACAAGTAAGCGATATGCTAAAAGATGGAAAGTGGGCTTACAGATGTTGTGCAATAGATGGTGAGATATGTGAGGGTGCTGAGTGAAGACATATGATAGGCTGGTGCGGTGTCAAGGTGTGAACATTGTTATTTATAGGTATTGGGAAGAAGAAAAATAGCAGGGAAGGCTACTGTGGAGAAACATGGTTCATACCAGACCCTACTCCACCAGCCACGGTTGCAGTGGGACCGATTTGTTTTGCCACAAGTTGGGATTGATTTGGTTCTCTAAAAGAATTTTTGTAGTTTTTAATTTTCTGGTACAACTAAAATCATCTGCAACCTGCTCTTTGTCATCAGTTCCAGCGACACCAGTGGTAGAAGCCTGGGGAGGGCCTTACTGCTAGGCAATCAGTACTTTTAGCTTGTTACTCAGGAGACTTAACCTTAAAAGGTGTTATTGATCCAACAGAAGATTTTTCTGTTCGGAAGAGCAGATGGTGATGATGTTGTGTAACGCCTGAAAGGTGGAAGACATAACATTAGAGACAAAGATATAGAAATCAGTAAAATATTGAAATTATAGATGATGCAACTCGAGATGCAGAAAGTGTCCACAATAATTTGCTTACAGTGAATCTACCTCCGCTCTAGATTTTCACAGAAAATGAAGTTCAAAGTGAGTGTTTAATGAAACACTCCTGTAGATATGATAATATACTCACCCTTGCTGGCTTCAAACATATTTTAAAACTGATTACCTCTTACCTCGAGTCGTGACTATCTAGATGCTTCTAAATTCAGGTCATATTCCCAGGTAGTTGTGTAGATGCTAATCTCATTCTTGAATAGTGGCATAATCACCCTTCAATTTCATAAAGCTTCTTCCCCTTTGTCAAAAAGATTCCATTCTTGTATTTTCATCATTCAATTCACAGTAACAGAGAATAAAGTTAATAGCCAACACTAGGTCAATCATGAAAGTCTTTCATCTGACACAAGACTGATCAAGTGGTTAGGACAAAGTATATGATTAAGAAGCTGCAAATGTTCTTCCCAACAGATAGATATTGTAGGACAATCATAGAAAACAACATGAATTATATAGGTCAGGTACAATGATAATTGAACAAATTGCTAACAATTGCACTGAAAATGAAAGACTTCCTGCATCAGTGACTGCGGATTCAGTGAGGTTTATCCAAAACCAGGTTTCTAAGCATGCAAGAACTATACTTGCTAGCATGCCAAAATTTTTGAAAATAATCTGAAAATAGTGGATAACCTGAGCAACCAAAATTCAGAATGTGGAACTACCAGCTGAGATGGAATAGCCAGCAGCTTGCAACTCTTTCAAGGTGTTTGCTAGCCAGTTTAAACCCTCATAAAGACCTTCTCCTTTGATAGCACAGGTTCCCTGGATATGCCATCTTTTGTTCTTAAGATCATAAAGACCAAGCCCTTGACAAACCTCCACTAGAGTCATGGCCCCACTCATGTCTTGTTTGTTTACGAATACCAAGATGACACTGTTCAGCATGAAGGGATCACTAATAATGAACTAAAACTCTGCTTTTGCTTTACCAATGCGTTCTCTGTCCAACGAATCAACAACATAAATCAACCCATCAATATTGTTAAAGTAATGCCTCCACAAAGGCCACCAACATCCCACACAGTGAACTGTACATTTTTTTGTACTGAACATTCTATACATTGAAACTTGTTCTGCAGAATTCACCCATCAAGATTTGGTGACTGAATTTATCGGAGGAACATCCCTTGCCAACCATTTCAAAACACATGTATGTATATTTTCTTTAGCTTTCCGCACCATTAACTATTTAGAATAGGCATGCACCAACATCTTCTTGAGAAACTCATAGGCTTCCCCTCAAAGCTGGACCTCACACACAAAATTGAGGCAGATCTGGCAAAATTGACAGCATCATTGTATTCCTAACCTCAGACAACAATTCACTGATTCTTGTTAACACCCTTTTGCTTGCAGAACAATGTTTTTTTCCATATGTTGAATCCCATAATATCCAGATTAGATGTTTTCTTCAGTGTCTGAAGAGCATCTAATGAACTCGCCACCAAGCAAGGAATTCAGATCTCTGATGGGTGCGATTCCTGAACTCAGTGATCTATGGAACTGATTCCCCCCTCAAATTCAAAACCTTCATCAAGATACAATCATAATAATTTTTTTTTTTTACTGACTCTATTTGCTCTAAGTAAGATTCTTTAACTTCTTGGAACCGACAAGGCATGATCCAGCAAATTTTCCTTGTTTTGTTCCAGAGTGCTGGTATTTATTAGAACTGAGAAATGCACCAAGTCGTCTTCTCATTTTGATGCAGCCTTAGCAGATGAAAGCATCAACTAACCTTATTCCTCATTATAGCAGCGAGTGCTTATGATATCCATCCGATAGGTTAGAACAACGTGGAGCATCCAGTGAATTCCATTTTAAAAGGTGCCTTTTAATGCATCGATATTGGATAGCAATTTGAATGACATGTTGCCGATGCCTGTTCAATATGCTAACCGAGTATACAGGGGATGGCGTTGCAGGGTATGATATTGTAAACATAACCGACGTGTATATGCCATCGATCAATCTTAGCACAGATCCAGAACTGATCTTATTACTGATATGAAGACAATCAAATCTAATACGGGATTTACAGTGAAAGCTATGAGATGTGAAATAGAAAATCAAATAAAATTGCCAAAGGAATATGGAAAGTAACAAAGATGAACGCAACTAGTAGTGTAAACCGAAGATCAAGGAGCCAAAAGAAAAATTAAACAGAGAATTGAGAACCAAAGGAGAGTCACAAGATGAAAGAGTAAAATAAATCCCTGAAAATATGTCGGGAGATAAAATCCAGGTGAATCGGTCGTGCCATTGCGAGGCACCACCGATTGTCAGCATGTAAAGCCATGTTCAAAATGAAATCGAAAGCCTAATATGAGCAGATAATCATAGAGAATGCGAAAATCGAAATCCAAAGAAATAAAATAAAAAAAGGAAATGGGATCTTAATTCAGGGAAATGTTGAACTAACTAATGTTTAAATTCCTTAAACTAAAGAAATTTTTAAAAGAGATAAAATAAGTGTTGGAATCAGAGATTTCGTCGCTGTAGCATAGAGTAGATCGATCCTTCTATATGCAGGTCGATCGAACCCCTAACGCGTAAAGGGAAAAGAAACTAGAGAAAAGTAGAAATTAAAAGAGGGGAATGCTACAGAATAACAGCCTAAAAAAAATCAAAACTAAAAGGGAAGATGATAATTACTCACCTTGCTTTGAGAGATCGACTTTCTTCAGTCGATCGGGAAGAAATCTGTTTGGTGAGAGAGAGAGAGAACTTCCTGTGATCCTGCTGAGAGACAACCGGCTTCCTCCAATTGAACCGAATGAGAAATGAAAGGGAAAAGGGGAGAAGAGGAAAGAGGAGAAAGGGAAGGAGGAAAGAGATCGAGAGATGATCAAAGAGGGAGAGGAAGGGATGCATGAAAGAAGAATCTGTAAGCCAGAAGGGTGGAAAGGTGAAGACGATCCGTGAAAGAGGGGTAGAGGAAATGTCGACCATGGGGAGGTGAAGACGGGTCTGATGCTGGAAGAAGAGGGGTGCGGGGGTGAAACGCGGTGAGGTTTAGGGTTTCTTGAGTCCCCTTTTAAGGAGGAACAGGGAAGGTTCGGGAGAAAATCTGTTGGGGATCAAGGGTAGAGGATGAAGAGGGTTCGGAGATGGAGGGAGATCGGGTGGTTAATGGAGGCTGAGATGAAGAGAAGGAGAGCGATGGAGAGGTTGCTGCAGATGGATGGTGAATGGAAGCCGAGAAGGGAGAGAGAGGCGCTCTCCTCCTCGTTAAAACCCTAAAAAAAAGAAATTTTGCTACACCCCCCCCCCCCCCCCGTTACTTTTAAGATTTTACCAATAGGGGCTTCCTAACAAAAATTTGCAAAAACAAAGGGTGTTTTCATAAAACTCGTTTCTCAAAAGGTGTTTTTCAAAAGGTTTTTGTAAAAGAATGGTTTTTAAAAACTAATTTTCTTGTTTTTTTTCTATTTGTATTTTCCATTTTTTTGTATTTTTTGAAATAAAATCCTAAAGTTTTACGGGAAAACAAAGATTAAACACTATTTTTTTTGTATTTTTCTGAGAAATATTTACAAAAGTGTTTTTCCGAGAATTCTAGGCCATTTCGGGGAAATTTCTTCAGAAGGATGGGTTTGGACCCAAGTTTCGAGAAAATGTTTGAGTTTTAAACCTCGAATTGAGAAATACAATTCGATGGATCCAAACGGATACCGGACGAACTGTCTGAGCTTTTTAAATAGTTAGTTTGGAAATTTTGAGAATTTGATTTTAAACATTGGACAACGAAGCTCAGATTTGGATCTAGACAATGGATCCAGATCTAAAATCAAGTCAGACATATAAAATGAATTTAATTTCAGTAAAACTTGAGAAATGAACTGGAATTTAGATTTAAAAGTGACTCAATTGCTCAAAAAATGATATTAGGGGAAAAAAGGGAATATTTAAAAGAATTTGAAAAATTTGGGGTGTTTACAGAGGTGAAGGGTGGAAAATGGATCGTAGATAGGAAGAGGGGTGCTGGGGGGTGGAGAAGCCATTTCGTGAAGGAGAAGGAGGGGAAAGGAGAATCGATTAGAGAAGAAGGGGAAAAAGGGGGAAAACGAGATCGGCTGAAGGGATGAGGAATGGATGTAGAAGGAGATTAGTAACCGTGATGGGGTGAAACGCGATCGTGAAGAAGATGGAAGGTGCGGGTGTGAGAGCGGATGCCCTTGTTTCCCCCCCCCCCCCCCCCTCTTGCGCCCCTTTTATAGAGAGGGGAGGAAGGGTCTAGAAGTGGATTTCGTTGCAGATGAACGGGAGAGGACGTGGCAAAGGAAGATGAGGACGGTTGAAGATTGGTGGTGGAGATGAAGGGGGCAATCGATGCTTCCAGTGGGAGAGCGAGAGAGAAAGAGAGAGAGAGATCGTGAGTTTTCATAATTTTCAAAAACAGGGTTCTTTAGAAAAAGTTTTCTTAAAAAAAAAGGGTTTTAAAAAACTTTCTTTTTTTTGAAATTTTCTTTATGTTTTTGAATTTTTTTTGTTACTTTCTTCGTATTTTCTATATTTTTTACTTATTTTGGAATAAAATTCTAAAATCTAGGCAAAATGAGAGATTTAAAAACTATTTTTGAGAAATATTTACAAAGAGAAGAATTTTCTGAGAAAAACTTTTGAAATTTTTTCAAATAATGGGGTTTGGTCCAGATTTTGATAAAATATTCAGATTTTGAACCTTGAATTGGTGAAAATAGAACAGTGGATCCAAACGGACACTGGACGGACTGTCTGAGCCTTTCAGAAATAATTTTTGGTATTTTTGCGAATTTTAATTTGAAAATTGGATAACGAGGCTCAGATTTGGATTTTAAACTAGGTCTGGATCCAAAATTGAGTCAGATATAAAAAACGGATTTGATTCCAGTAAATCCTAGAAATAAACTGGATTTTTGAGTGAAAATGACTCAATTTACTCAGAAAATGGGGGCCAGGGACAAAAAAGGGAATATTTACAAAATTTTGAAAAAATCGGGGTGTTCACAGATGCCCCTCTTTGCTACTAAGCCGGTTGAAAGCTAAGCTTAGTAGCAAAGAAAACACTCTAAATTTTGAAAAATGCCCCAGTCAGCAGATCTGAACTGGGTGTGAAAGAATTTATTTAGAAAGACATGATTTCAGGCTTAAAACATTATCCTGAATGGTCTTGGAGGGACGAAATCCTCGAAAATGATATGACTAAATAGCAGAAATAAGAAAATCGTGATGGGACTTTGGGTGAAGATCCCGAATTGATGAAAAATAAGAATTTTGATTAAGTCACTTGAGTGAGACAAGATCAGCTTTTGGAATGACTCAGGTTTAGCCCTTAACCTGATGTGATCACTGCCAAGTTTTTCCTCTCATTCCTTTCTTCCTTCTTTTTGAAGGGAAAAAGAGAAGAAGAGATAAACTCTTTTGCAAGGTCTCACTTGACCAAAGAAATGCTTTTGAAAATCACTCGCCTCAGTTTTGAAAATTTGCGGGAAAAATGGAGAGACGGGATTCGCTCGTCGGTACGAGGTTCGACCGTTCCTGGCGTCTTTACATGGGGTAATCGAACCAAGGATCAAATTTATGCCTTTTGCTTTGCCTAAATATTGTCTAAGAATTTATTCTAAGTCCTAAATACACAAAGAATCATGCTTGTGCAATGCAATTGCAGAAATATATGCTTTTGAAAAAATAGTCTGGAAATTTGGGATTTTCCAAGTGATTTTGAAATAAATTTGATAATGAAGTGAAGAAATAATTCAAAGGCTTGAAATTCGTTTGAAAAAGTTAGATTTTGAATCTAACTTAGAATTTGAAATAGATTTGGAAGAAGAGACTTGAAATTCCAAGTCTTGGAATAATTAGAGTTCGAAAAATGGATTTTGATTTTGAAGAAAAAAGAAGAATTGGATTTTGAATTTAGATTTTTGAAATAAGAAATGAATTCTCAAAGTCAAGATGGACTTTGAATTTTGAGTTTGAATCTAGAGATGAACCTTTAAAACGGGATTGAAATTTGGATTTAAATGAATGAGAGAGTTGAAAATGGAACTGAGTTGGAATTGGAAATCAAGTTGGAAATTGGATTTTAAAATCTGAATCCTAGATGGGATTTGGATTTGGAATCCAAGGTCCTATATAGCATTGGATTTAAAGCCAGGAGTACGAGATGGAATTGGATCTGAAATCCGAAATTTTAAGATGAAACTTGGAAAATTTGGAATTGAATTCAAGAAATCTAGATAGATCTTTGAAGATGGATTTGGATTTGAGAATCCAAATCGATTTTTCATTTTTTGAATTTGATTTTTAATTTCAGAGAAATCGATTTTTATGATAAATCTCAACAACTTTGATTTTTTATTGCAAAATGAAATTGAATTTTGAAGATTTAAAACTTAGAAGATTTCATAATTTGGGGATTTTGGAATTTTTGGAGTAAAGAATAAACTTGATTTAAAACTTGAATCAAGAAATGAATCTGAAATTTCAAAGTTTGAATTGAACTTCGAAATTTGATCTGGAATATTGAGTTGAATTTGAATGTGAATTTTAAGAAATAAATTTGGAATTTCAAAGTTGAATTGAACTTTGAAATTTGATTTGAATTGAAAATTGACTTTTGAATGTAAAAATGAATTTGAATTTTCAAAGTTAAATTGAACTTTGAATTTGGATTTTTGAATTTGAAATTGAATTTGAAATATAGAAATGAATTTGAAATTTCAAAATCAAATTGAACTTTGAAATTGAGTTTTGAATTTTGAAATGAGATAGAATTTGATCTGAGAAATGAGAAAGGTATTTGAAGGATTGTCTCAAAATCACTTGGGTTTTTCAAGAAAATTTGAAATGATTTGAAAATATGATGTAATTCTATCCTAAATGATGAATGAATTTAAAGAATTTTGAATTTTGGATATTGAAAAGCATATTTCATTCTTTAGGTGAATTTGAAATAAGATTGAAAATATAATACATTTCTGACTAAGGCCATAAAATGTATTATATAATAATCATATTTAAATTCAAATAGAGAATAAAATATATTTTAGAGCCTTTATAGAGTTTAAAATGAAATTATCTCTCAATTTATATCCTGACTATGGCCATTGATATATATTTTGAGTTAATTTTAAATTAAACTCTGATAAAGGAAGAAAAATATTAAAAAAATATGATGATTTGAGAAGAGATCCAGTGTGGATCTAATGTTATTCCATAAAAGATGAAAATCCTAAGTTTTGTTCACATTTTGACTAAGGTCATAAATGTAAATCATCAACTTAGGACTTAATCATCTTTTATTAGAATGGTGCACGTGTCATTCGTATTTCCATTCGTATATTTTTAAGAAATAAGAGCAAAATGACATAAAACAAGCAATTTATGATATTTACATGCTCATTCATTCTATCTGAGACTGAAAATGTAAAGTTTTCATTAATATCTAGCTTATTACAACATTAAAATTGAAAATATAAAAAATTTCTAATCTAAGAAAGAAATTCAAGCTTTTCACATATTCCTGCAAAACATAGTTATTATGAAGCAAAATGCAAAATATGAAAGAAAATGGAAAATACTATGTTTTAAGAACCAACATGCATATGGTCAGACCTAAATTAGTGAATGAGTGCATATACATAAATTCTCATAAAATCTTCATTTTTAAGTGGTTTAGTAAAGATATCGGCATGTTGTTCATTAGTGGAAATAAAATTTAAAGAAATATCTCCTTTTAACACATGATCTCTTAAGAAATGATGTCTAACTTCAATATGCTTAGTTCTTGAGTGCTGAACAGGATTTTTAGAAAGATTTATAGCACTAGTGTTATCACAATAAATAGTTGTTGTGGAGTAATTCAAACCAAAATCTTTTAAGGTCTGTTTCATCCATAGTACTTGTGAACACGCTAAACTAGCTGCTATATATTCTGCTTCAGTTGTTGAGAGTGACACTAAATTTTGCTTTTTACTAAACCAATAGACTAAGGAATTTCCTAAGAAATGACAAGTTTCACTATTACTCTTGCGATCAGATTTACTTCCTGCAAAATCTGCATCACTATATGAAACTAAATCAAAGGAAGATGATTTTGGGTAAAACAAACCGAAATTTGAAGTATCTTTCAAATAACGAAGAAATTTGTTTTACTGCAGTTAAATGAGATTCCTTTGGATTAACTTGAAATCTTGCACACATACAAACACTAAACATAATATCAGGTCGACTAGCAGTTAAGTATAATAGAGATCCGATCATACCTCTGTAGAGCTTAGTATCTACATTTTACCATTTTCATCTTTATCAAGAGAAGTAGTTGTACTCATAGAATTCCTTCTTGATTTCGATGAGTCCATCCCAAATCTCTTAAGAAGTTTTTTTGTATACTTAGCCTGATTGATGAAGATTTCTTCTTCAGTTTGCTTTATTTGAAGTCCAAGGAAGTAGTTTAATTCGCCCATCAAGCTCATTTCAAACTCTCCCTGCATAGCTTTAGCAAATTCTTTACAAAGAGAATCATTAGTAGAACCAAATATTATGTCATCAACATAAATTTGCACAATAAGAATATCTGAAATAAGATTTTTAATAAATAAAGTGGAGTCTACCCGACCAATGGAAAAACCAAATTGTTCTAAAAAAATTTGTAGTCTTTCATACCACGCTCTTGGTGATTGTTTAAGTTCGTACAAAGCTCTTTTTAATTTGTAGACTTTTTCTGGATATTTCTCATTTTCAAAGCCTGGAGGTTGCTCTACATAAACTTCTTCATTGATGTGTCCATTTAAGAATGCACTCTTAACATCAATTTGATATAACTTGAAGTTCATGTAATTAGCAAAAGCAAGCATCATTTTTACCTTTTAGAAAAATCACCCATGTAAACCGAGAATAATCATCTACCATAACAAAAGCATACTTGCTACCATTCAAACTTTGAATTATAGATGGTCCAAATAAATCTAAATTTAAAAGTTCAAGAGGACATTTTGTTGAAACTATATCTTTTGCTTTAAAAAAACTCTTGATTTGTTTACCCCTTTGGCAAGCATCACATAAGTGATCTTTCTTATATGGTATTCTAGGTAGGCCTCTTACAAGATCATTTTTGGATAACTTGGAAATAATTTTAAAATTAACATGTCCAAGTCTCTTGTGCCATAACCATTGAATTTCATTTGAAACAATAAGACATTTTTCATTAAAAGTGGGTAACTCATCTAGATATAGTTCATACACATTGTTCCTTCTTTTACCTTTAAAAATGATCTTTTTAGATTGAAAATCAGAAATTAAGCATAAATCATTTTCAAAAGAAACATGAAAACCTTTATCTCATAATTGACTAATAGATAATAAATTATGCATTAAACCATCTACTAAAAGAATATTTTCTATCAAGGGAATTTTGGATTACCAATATTACCAATACCTATTACTTTCCCCTTGTTATTGTCACCAAAGGTGACGGTTCCTCCATCCTTATTTTAGAGGGTGGAAAATAACTCCGGCCTTTCAGTCATATGTTTGGAACAACCGCTGTCCAATATCCATTTGCTCCTTATTTTGTGTACTGATCATGCATAATATTTGCATTTTATTAATCATTATTTATGCATGATCCGTGTTAAAATCGCTCTAAAAACCCATTTTTATTGTTAGTTCTGAGAAATTGCATTGAATTGAATTTTATCAGAAAATCGTATTTTTCAAAGCTTTCCCTGCATATATTTTTTAGTGTTTCTATTATAGTTAGAATGTTTTAATCATAGTTTAGTTTGCTTAGGTTTTTATTAGCTAATTTTTAATCAGTTTAGGAAGTTTGTTTGTTTGTTTTTAGACAATAAAACATGTTTTACTAAAATGGGTCTTTTGAAAATTATTGAAAATTGTGGACTTGTTTTGAAATTTTTTTCTTTTACCCTAATTTAGTATTATAAGTAGTCTTCTACAGCAGAAAGAAAGGGGGTCTCTCACGTTGGAATTCATGCAACCCACTTTGAAGTTCTCTCTCTCTCACGCCTCTCTCTCTCTACCTTCAGCCGGTTTTTCTTCTTCTTCTTCTTCTTCTTCTTCTTTCTAGCCAGCGGGTTCTTCCTTCAGCAAAAGGGAGGCAGCGTGGAAATCTGATATAGGGAGAGACTGTTCTTCCCTCAACTAGTCCAGCCAAGTCCCCCATCGGGTTGTTTCCTTTCTCTTTCTTCCCTTATGTTACTGTGTTTCTCTTCTCTTTTCATAGTGTAGTGAGTTGCGTAGCATTGCATTAGCATACTGCATCTTAGATCTGCATAGCATATGTTGAGCATCATCTGAAAAATCAGAAAAGAAAAAATAACGTGTATCATTTTGTTTTATTAGCGTCTGCTTAGTGCACAGTATTTTATTAGCAGCGTCTTTCTTTCTTTCTTGCTTGCATCATCGTGTCTTAGAATAATTAATTAGTATGTAAGTTGGTGTTGTCATCTGCAAGGCTTACTTCTGTAAGGTTAGTTCTATTTTTCTTTTGTAGCCTTTTTCACATAGCACGTGAATTCTTTTAGTAGGCAAGGTTTAATTTGTGTTTGCTTAACTGGTGTCCTTTGATTTAATGCATTAATAATTTTTTATATAGCCATAATTCTTAGTTAGTTGTCACTATAGATATTACATTCAGTTGTTGTGTTGCAAAAGCATTTGAAGGTGCATTGACGTTAGGTTATATTTAGAGTTGTAGAAATTAATGTTACTGATTATATAAGTTAGGTCTTGAGGCTGAGTTACTTGAGTTAGAGTAGTACAGAATTAGTACATTGCATTGCATTAGCGGTTTCATGGTTCATGCATGTTTTTTAAATTTTTTTTTACATAATCCGTTAGTTACTTCTTAGTTAGATTTAGGGTTGTTTTTCTTTTTCTTGTTACATAGTTGAAATTTATTAGTGCAGATCGTTATTGTTTTGTAGTGATTCATGTTTTTAAGTTAGTGATTTCTTAGTGCTGGATTATTCATGGGTAGATGAGTTAGTCTATGTTCAAGTTGAATTCATAAATAGTTTTTAGTGTACACGTTGATTCTTTCCTATTCGTAATTTGTTATGCTAATGTGTCTTTTAGTGTAGGCAGTTAGTGAATTGGATTCTTTTTACTGATTTCTCATTTTAGATTTAGTTTAGCTTCTTTGTTGCTGCTGCGTTTGCTTGATTTCTGTTTTGCAGGGAAGCGTTGGACGTGCAAAGAGATCATTTTTTTTGTGCCCTCAAGTGAGCCCTCGGAGGACCCTGAATCAAACCATACCAAAGTGTTCAACCTGGAAGGGACAGAAAAGGACCACCAAAGCCTTAAGCACTGAAGACTCTTGTTTTTCTCTTTAGACTAGGCTTTTATTTTATTTTATTCAATTCATTGGGTTGTAATAAAACCATTTATTTATTTTGTTTAAGCCCTCTGTGTAGGGCCGTACTCTCGTAGTTAATTATTTAATTAATTCTTTTTATTTTGGCAATAAAGAGTAGTTAGATTGTGTGTTTGAATACGAAGTATTTTCCGTTCCCTGAGATCGACCCGGACTCCACCACTTGTGCGAGCCGGTTTTTATATTTTTGGTGTCTGGCTTTCACTGGATTTTCATTAAAAATATTGTTTTAAAAAGGGTTTTCATAAAACTCACACCAAATTTTGGCACTGTTGCCGGGGAACGGCGAAATACTAGTATTCACTTTATTGCCTTGTGTTTGTTCTCGTATTTATAGGTTGTTGGTTTAATTCAGTTCTTTAATTAGGATTGTTTAGTTTGCTTTTCGCATTTAGGCGTAGAACCACGTGTGTGCATACCGTAGAGACAAGCTTACTTTTCTGCACAGCTCACCCATTAGGATCCCCTTAGAAGTGACTGTGTACGATTGGTACCGTGCACATAGATTTCATTGTCGTAAATTCTCTACTGAGTGCAACTGCGTGGTGCTTGTTTATTTCTTGTTTTCAGTAATTGTTTTTGTTACTCGCTTTGTGGTTTGTGTGGTTTGGCCGCTAGCGCGTTAGTTAGGTAGAAAAACCCAATTTAGGACGGTTGCTGCACCGGTCTACCCTTTGGTGCATGCACGGGCGACGTTCGCTTGAACCTGAGCTTGCCGAATTTGTTGAGGATCCCGAATCTTTCTTTAGGAGAGCCCATCAACCCAGCCCCATGGCTGAAGATCAGTAGTTGATCCATCCTCTTAGGGAGTACTTTATGCCCAACACATACACTCCTGCCTCCTGCATCACAAGACCTGATGTGGGAGCGAACCATTTTGAAATCAAGGCCAGTGTCATCCAGATGTTACCCTCCTTTTATGGCCTTAGCAACGAAGACCCATACCGTCATCTCGACGAATTTCTCGAGATCTGCTCTACGGTGCAGATCAACAATTTTGGAGATGACGCGTTAAGGTTGACATTATTCCCCTTCTCCCTTAAGGATAAAGCCAAGCATTGGCTGAAGGCCCTCGATACAGTTCAAATTACCACTTGGGAACATATGCAAAGGGAGTTTTTAAAGAAATACTTCCCAATTGGTAAGACGAACCAGTATCGAAAAGCCATCACCAGCTTTTCACAGATCGAGGGAGAAATGTTTCATGAAACGTGGGAGAGGATGAAAGATCTTCTCCGCAAGTGTCCCCATCACCAGGTGCCCCGCTGGCAACTGGTGCAATATTTTTATGATGGTCTCACTGAAAAGAACCGCCAAATGATTGACGCTGCCTGTGGGGGCACTTTTATGCTCAAAAGTGAAGATGAAGCATGGGCCCTTTTTGAGACCTTGAGCGAGAACTCCATGCACCATGCTTCTGCTTCACAATCTGAAAGGGCCACACCTGTGCAAGATGGCGCGAAGAAGGCTGGTATATTCGAGATAGGGATGCACCTTGAGTTGCAAAACAAGGTCGACCAACTGTCCCAGAAATTGGATCAGCTGTTGTCGGGTTCCTCTCCAATCCTACAGGTGTGTGCGTTGTGTGCTAGCCCTGCACACCATGTTGCTGATTGCCCCGTTGCGCCACAATACCCTGAGTTTGTCCAGGAGCAAGCTCAGATGGCGCAGAGTTTCGCTAGGCCCGCACCCAATCCATATTCTAGTACATATAACCCGGGCTGGCGGAACCATCCCAACTTTTCATGGAGAAATCCACAAGCCCAACCTCCCAACCCTTCTCAGAGTCAACCCAGGCAAGGCGGTTATGCGCCTGGATTTCAGAGAACCAGCTACCCTTCAGCTCAGCCTACTTATAGTCAGCCCCAGTCCCAGGAGCCCTCATCCAGCCAGTCCTTTGAGGACAAGATGTTGTAAGCCTTCTCGGATATCAAGGCAAATATGAGCTCCCATACATATTCTATTGCAAAGCTTGAGACGCAAATGGGACAACTCGCCGAGGCGCTTAGCAGGCGGAGTGAGGGGGCTTTACCTAGCCAACCGGTGGTGAACCCTAGGGGTAAGGAGCCGATGCATGGCCTGCATATGACAGATGCCCATCAAGAGCAGGCTCAAGCGGTAATCACCCTTAGGAATGGGAAGCAATACCAAGCGAGGGAGGCTACAGAAGAAAGAGAGAGAACGAGTGAGAAGCAGCTTGTCCCCACCGTCCCACCTCAGGAAAGCGAGAGGGCTCTACCATTTGAGCCTTCAAAGTCCTATATTCCCAAAGCCCCCTTTCCTGAGGTGTTAGAGAGGCCGAAGTCATTAGGCAAACATGGAGTGAATATGCAGGAGATGCTTGAGATATTCAAGCACGTTCAGATAAACCTCCCCTTGCTTGATGCCATTCAGCAAGTCCCTGCATACGCAAAGTTTCTAAAGGAGCTTTGTACGCAGAAAAGAAAGTTGAAGTCACAAGTACCGAAGAAGATATACTTGACTGAGCAGGTGAGTGCGGTGTTGCAGCACCAAACCCCACCAAAGCTTAAGGACCCAGGGACTCCAATTATTTCGTGTGTCATAGGAGACATCACTGTCGAGCGTGCATTGCTCGACCTTGAGGCAAGTGTCAATATCTTGCCGGGTTTCTTTTATGACAAATTTGGATTAAAAGAGATGAAGCCAACACCTATGACCCTGCAGCTTGCAGATAGATCAATCAAGGTCCCGCGAGGGATTCTGGAAGATGTTCTAGTCAAGGTAGAGGACTTCTACTTCCCTGTCGACTTCATCATTTTAGATATGGAGGGAGTTAATGATATGCGACAGACCCCCATCATTCTTGGACGCCCCTTTCTGGCCACTGCCAATGCGTGCATTAATTGTCGCACAGGCGCGATGGATGTCTCATTTGGCAACAGGAAGATAAGGCTGAATATTTTTCATGCGGCGATGGGACCTGCCGGCGATGAGGCTTCTTTCGAGGTTGACTTCATTCAGGACCTGGTAGAAGCAGAACATACCTGGTTATTGAGTGATCCACCTCAGGAGGAGGTTGATGAATCACTCGAAGAAGATTGTCATGGGTCGATAGAGAGTCAGACAGGTGATCTGAGTTGGACCTGGCACTTCGAGCCGCTTCCTAAATTGGCAGAAAAGCCAGCCCGACCATCCATAGAGAGTCCGTCTGAGCTTGAGTTGAAGCCCTTACCGGCCTCACTCAAGTATGCCTTCTTAGGCAAGGATCAGACTCTCCCCGTCATTATTTCCACAGACCTGACGGACACACAGGAGTGTCAGCTTTTACAGGTCTTGCACGAGCATAAAGAGGCGATTGGATGGTCGGTGGCAGATTTGAAGGGGATAGATCCCTCCTTTTGCATGCATCGAATTATCATGGATGAGGGGGCTAAACCCTCAAGAGAGGCTCAAAGGAGACTAAATCCCCATATGAAGGAGGTGGTAAAGAAGGAGGTAGTCAAATGGTTGGATGCAGGGATCATTTATCCCATCTCCGACAGTCAGTGGGTGAGCCCTACCCAGGTTGTTCCTGTGATCATCGCAAAATTTTTCCTCTCTTGTGGTTTCTCTCTCTTCCTTCTCTTTTCCTTTTCTAACCTCTATTCTCCTCCTTTTTGAAGGGAGAAGAATAAAAGAAAGAAAAGAGAAAGAGAAGAGAAAAGAAAGAAAGAAAGAGGGAAGAGGAACTATTTTGCGTAGTCTCACTTGACCTTTATTTGAAAATATTTAGAAAATTACTCGCCTCCTTTTTGAAAATTCGCGGGAAAAATGGAGAGACGGGATTCGCTCATCGGTACGAGGTTCGACCGTTCCTTGCGCCTTTACCAGGGGTAATCGAACCAATGATCGAATCTATGCCTTTTGCTTTGCCTAAATATAATCTAAGAATTTATTCTAAAAGATCTAAATGCACAAAGAATCATGCTTGTGCAATGCCATAATGTATGCTCTTTAGAAACATTGATTTAGAAATTTTCAAGTATTCTGAGATGAACTTGGGAAGGAAGTGAAGGAATGATTGAATCTAACTTAGAACTTGGGATAGATCAGAGAAGTTCTAAGTTTTTGAAGTAAATCAGAGTTTTGGAAGAATGAATCTTGACTTGGAGAAAGAATGATCTAAAGCTTTGAAATGAAAAGGAAATGAATTTTCAAAGACAGAAATGGACTTTGAATTTAATCATGGATTTAGGAGAAGAAGATGAAATTTTTAAAGTGATATTGGCTTTGAATCTTAGAATGAATCTGAGAAAATCAAATGGTATTTAATAATGGAAATGGATTTAAGAAATCTGGATTAGATCCGAAAATGGAATTGAAATCTAGAATTGGAATTGGATTCTGAATCCTAAAAAGAAAGGGATCCAAGGTTTTAGAATCTAAGATGGATTTTTTGGGTTCTGGATCCTGAAATGGAATGGATCTAAAATCTGAGATCCAATGTGGAGTTGGGTTCTGGATCCTAAGATAGATTGTGGATCTGAAGTCTGAGATCTAATATAGAGTTGGGTTCTGGATCTTAAGATGGTTTTGGATCTGAAGTCTAAGATCCAATGTGAATGTTGAATCCTGGATCCTAGAATGGGTTTGAAGTTTAAATTCAGGAGATGAATCAAGAATTTCAAAGTTAAATTTGAACTTTGATTTTGATTGGAGTTTTGAAGATAAAATGAATTTGGAATTTCAAAGTCAATTTGAACTTTGAAATCTGATTTTGAATAAAAAATGACTTTGGAATCTCAAAGTTAAATTGAACTTTTGAGGTTAAAAAATGGATTTGAATTTGAAGATGAAAAAAAGATGAATTGGTTTTTATAAGAATTGAAAATTGATTGAAGAAAGATATTTACATCACTTGGAGGTTTTGAAGAGGGAATTAAAAATATGATGTAGTTCTATCCTAAATGATGAATGAACTTGAAGATTTTTTTTTGAAATTGGGTTTTTGAAAAGCTATCTTATTCTTCAAATGAATTAAAACAAGATTGAAGATATAATACATCCTTGACTATGGTCATTGAATGTATTATATAATAATCTATATTTGAATTCAAAAGAAGAATAAAACACATTTGGTGCTTTTATAGAATTTAAAATGAAATTAACTCTCAATATACCCTGACTATGGCCATTGATATATATTTTGGGTCAATTTTAAGTTAAATTCTAATAAAAGGAGAAGAATTTTAAGGAAAATATGATGAGTTTTTTTTTTAAATGGATCCAGTGTGGGTCCGGTGTTATTTCGTAAAAGATAAAAATCCTAAGTTTTGTCCACACCCTGACTATGGCTATTGATGTGGATCATCGACTTAGGACTAATTACCTCTTACAAAATGGTGTACGTGCCATTCATGTTTCACCATTTGTGAGAATTTGAGAAATAAATATAAAGATGCATGAAAACAAGTCATTCATGATATTTACAATGCTCATTCATTCTATCTAAGACAGGAAATGTAAATTCTCATTTATACTATGTCTATTTCATTATTTGAATTGAATTTAAAGTGTTAAGGCTCCTAAAACAGAAATCCTGCAAAACAAGAGTTAGCCTAAGCAAGAGACAAAAATACCTTATAAGAAATATCATAGTGGAAGCTTTTAAAACAACATGATAGAAAGATGGGAAGCGATGTATATACTTGTGTACCTACTTATATATATGGGTATATATATATATATATGTGTGTGTGTGTGTGTGTGTGTGTGTGTGTGCCTACATATGCATATATGATATATATGGTATCTTATGAATGATGATGACACAGCGGGTACCGTGAAGATGGATGCTGCTATAGTTGGAGATGGAGTACAGCAGGATGCTGCTATAGAGGGAGTTCAGTGAAGTGCGATTTACAACATATGCTGAAGTAGCAGGAAACTATGAGAATTGGCTGGAGGTGGTGGATGATAGAGCTGGGAATGATGATAATGATAAAGAGATGTGGTGGCAGTATAAAGAATGATTGGTTGTGATTGTAGACAACTGGAATACTACATTGGTGTGGGACATATGACAAGAGTGAGGGCATAGCAGTGTGGTAAAATGAGGGTAGGGGGGTGTTGCTGCGACTATAGTGATAATGAAGTCTCACCTCAATACAGTACATCAGCCATTATGCTGGACATGAAAACCTGGAAATATATGCTGAAGGTAACAGATGGTGAGTGGGTGCTACGTGAGGATGTGTGCTGGGGGATTCAACACTTGTGACAGGGTACTGTTGAGACACCTACAACAAGTGGCATTAAGGGAACGATGTAGTGTAAAGAGGTAGCGTGGTGCCATGAGGTGGAAGCTGCTGCGTTTGCAGCAACTAGGTGAAGTGGGATGAAGAAAAACTGGGGCTGTACTAGACAAATGTTGTGGCCAGCAGAGTCAATGTGTAGAAATATCGGGCTGTAACATTCAGCAACCAAGTGGGTAAGAGTTGGACATGCTATCAAGGTGGAGGGTTGTGATTTACAGATGGGATATGGCATACTGATAGGTGTATGATAGGTAAGTGGGAAGTGTGAATGTGAAGATGGTGTTATAATAAGTGACAGCAGGGGATTATGGCAGTGGCAACAATGTGATGAAAGATGCAGGAGTTTTTACTGCCATATGACAGAATATGTAATGAAGGCAGCTGTTGGAGTGCAACATAGATGGTATGAAAAGGATAGCTAGCAGGTGTAAAGTAGCTATAGATGTGATCGTAAGTACAGGAAAGTGCTGATGCACAGATGATATGAGGGTCGTGACATGCTTGGAGAAGGTGGAGTTGAAGCTATTATTGTAAATGGTGAAGATGGAGTGAATGATGCAGAAGGCGAATTGAAGGTGCTGGGCAACAGGGAAAACACACACACTGTGGACCATCTACTGTGAAAATTATGAAGAAATTGGCAAGCACTAACAGTCAGAGCAAACAGTGACTGCTTTAGTGCAACAAGACTTTGGTTGGAGTAGGCAAATGCATGTTTAAACCAATAGAAATCCTATATGAAGAAGGGCATATAGTGGTATACATCAAATGTTAAGTCAAGGTACATATATTTTCAGCAAATCAAATACTAATTGTTGGATTTAGCATGTCAACTGTTTTATGCTATATCTATAAACCAACTTATGAACCGATGGATTAGAGTTTTTCAACAAACTCTGTTAACATTACAGCAAAATGCCAATTAATTTCAGTGATGAGGTAACCATCCCCACAGACCACAGGCAGTGGATCAGAGTTGGGTTGAAGGCTAGAGTGGGAAATTTGCTTGAGCTACTGAGAAAGAAGAACAAACATACCTGTAAGTACCACGCATATACCCCAGTTATAACACAACTAAAAAAAATGTGTATACCTCTATGATATGTCTGGGTAGATGTATATGCCAAAATAAGAAGATACAGCCAATTTATTTACTAAAGAGAAATTTTGTAGAAGCAAGCCTTTGGTACCTTGAACTTGGTTCGAGCCTTTCAACCGTTCACAAATGATTCTCTAATATACGTGAATTTGGCAACGTACCCAGCTGAATAAATTTGTCAGCTGTGAGGGCATAGGCAGTGCAGAGATTAACTTCAACATATAATCTGGATGATTTTCTTCAGAGGATGCACATCAGAGGATATTTTGACACTGCAGCATGGTTTGTCACAACTCAGGAATATTTGAAACACTTCTTCTTTCTTTTTTTTTATCAGCCTCATGTCTAGATGTCTTTCTTCATAGTTTTGCAAGTGAACAGCTTTCAGCTTGTTTTCTGCAAAAAGAATATCTGTCTATTTTGCACAGTCGGTTGGTTGCTCCAAACGTAAAATTCTTATGCTATCAAGTGGAAAAGGGGGCTTTTCTTCTACCAGGGGAAGCTTTAAAACTGGGTGGAAACGGATGAAATGGAGGATGATGGATGTTACTGCGGTGAAGGAAGAGGGATCTGAAGGCATGTCGTGGAGAGGTAGGAGACGGATCCCCTCTCCCTTCTGCGTGCTCTCCTTTTAAAGGGAAAGGGGAGCCTTCGAGAGAGGGAGGCTATTAGAGATGGAGGGCCACCCAGCGGGGAAGAAGGCGATGAACGAAGAAGGAGGATGGTGCGAACGGGAGTGGCCGTTGTACATTTTCTAAAATTTCCTACAGGGGTCTCCTTTTCAGGTTTTTCTAAAAAATGGTTTTTATTTTTAAAAAGAGGTTTAAAGAGAGGTTGTTAGCAAAGTTCCATTCTTAAAAACCATTTGCTTTCCTTATATTTTTCCCATTTTTTTGATTTTTGTGTCGTTTTTCCAATTTTTTTATATTTTTGTAAATAGAAAACTAAGATTTTATGAAAACAAAGTTTAAACACTAAATTCTTATATTTTTCTGAGAAATATTTAAAAAAAATGTTTTCCCGAGAATTTCGGGCCATTTTGGGGAAAATTCTTCAGAAAAAGGGGTTTGGACCCAGGTTTTGAGAAAATGTTCGAGTTTTGATACCCGAATCGAGAAATACAACGTGATGGATCCAAACGGATGTCGGATGGACTGTCCGAGCTATTTAAAACTATTTTTGGTATTTTCTATAATTTTTAATTTAAAATTTGGACAATGAGACTCAGATTTGGATCTGGACAATGGGTCCGGATCCGAAACCAAGTCAGACAGTAAAACTTGAGAAATGTATTGGAATTTATATTTAAAAAGTGACTTAATTGCTTAGGAAATGATATCAAAGGCAAAAAGGGAATATTTAAAAGATTTTGAAAAATTTTGGGTGTTCACAGTTCCCAAGAAGTCTGGGCTCACTGTAGAGACGAATGAAAAAGGAGAAAGTGTCCCCATGAGGACTACCACGGGATGGCGAGTATGCATAGATTATAGAAAGTTGAACAGTGCAACTAGGAAGGATCACTTCCCTCTGCCGTTCATCGACCAGATCTTGGAGAAACTCGCGGGCCAGCAGTATTTTTGTTTCTTGGATGGTTATTCAGGATACAACCAGGTGGCCGTTCATCCCGAGGACCAGGAGAAAACGATGTTCACCTGTCCATATGGCACTTTTGCTTATAGGAGAATGCTGTTTGGGCTCTGCAATGCCCCGGCAACATTTCAGCAGTGCATGATGGCGATCTTCTCACATATGATGGATAATGTCCTTTAGATCTTCATGGACGATTTCTCGGTCTATGGCTTTTCATTTGACGATTGTCTCCAAAAGTTATCTCGTGTACTTCAGCGTTGTAGGGAGACAAATCTGGTTCTTAGTTGGGAAAAGAGTCATTTCATGGTGAGACAAGGGATTGTTCTTGGACATATTGTGTCTGAGAAAGGGATCGAGGTTGATAAGGCCAAAGTGGAGACCATTGCTAGACTAGCTTCACCAACCTCTGTGTGGCAGGTGCGATCATTTCTAAGGCACGCAGGTTTTTATAGAAGGTTCATTAAGGACTTTAGCAAGATTTCTCGACCGTTGTGCAACCTATTATCGAAAGATCAACCATTTGTGTTTGATGATGCCTGTTTGAAGGCATTCTTGGCCCTGAAGGAGGCTTTGACTACTGCGCCTATTCTTCGATCTCCTGAGTGGTCAGTGCCATTTGAGATTATGTGTGACACGTCAGATTACGCGGTTGGAGCGATTCTCGGTCAGAAGATTGAGCGACGATCTCATGTGATTTATTATGCTAATAGGACCCTCTCTGATGCGCAAATGCATTATACCACCACAGAGAAGGAATTATTAGCCGTAGTTTTTGCTCTTAAGAAGTTTTGCTCATATTTGTTAGGCTCCAAGGTCATCATTTACTCAGATCATGCAACATTGCGATATTTGATGAGTAAAAAGGATGCCAAACCACGTCTCATTCGATGGATCCTTCTGTTACAAGAATTTGATCTCGAGATTCGAGATAAGAGTGGATGTGAGAATCTTGTAGCAGATCATTTATCCAGACTGACAGTGGAGACATCCACTGATCAGGGGCAGATTGATGATTCATTTCTGGATGAGCAGCTCTTTCATGTCAAGCATCTGCCTTGGTTTGCGCATATAATCAACTTTTTGGTGACTGGAGAATACCCTGCGCACTGGAACCGCAATGAGAGAGATCATTTTTTTTTGCAGGTAAAGCACTATTTTTGGGAGGAACCAGAGTTGTTTCGATTATGCCCAGATCAGATGATTCGGAGGTGTGTTCCTGAGGAGGAGTATGACTCTATTCTATCATTTTGTCATTCCTTGGCTTGTGGAGGTCATTTTTCTAGTCGAAAGACCGCCGCGAAGGTCCTCCAGTCAGGATTTTGGTGGCCGACACTGCATAGAGATGCCCATGATTTTTGTAGGAGGTGCTTGCGCTGTCAGCAGACAGGACGCATCGCCAAGCGTGATATGATGCCCCTCCTTCCTATTTTGATTGTTGAGATTTTTGATGTGTGGGGCATTGATTTTATGGGTCCTTTCCCGCCTTCGTTCGGATTTATTTATATTCTAGTGGCGGTTGATTATGTCCCCAAATGGGTCGAGGCCGTGGCCACCCGAACCAATGATCATAAGGAGGTGCTCCGATTTATCAAGCACAACATTTTTAGTCGGTTCGGAGTCCCTAGAGCGATCATTAGTGATGGTGGTATGCACTTTCGTAATGTACAAGTAGCTTCCTTACTTAGGAAATACTTGGTACATCATCGGATTGCCACACCGTACCACCCACAGACTAGTGGCCAAGTCGAGGTCTTCAATAGGGAGATCAAGCAGATTCTTGAAAAAACAGTCCGGCCAGACCGCAAGGACTGGTCTCAGCGCCTTGATGATGCCCTTTGGGCCTATAGGACCGCTTTCAAGACTCCGATTGGCATGTCCCCATACCGATTGGTTTTTGGGAAACCATGCCACCTTCCTGTTGAATTGGAGCATAGGGCATATTGGGCTATCAAGAAGTTCAATTTTGATATGGCCCAAGCTGGCACTGAGAGGAAGTTGCAGTTGAGTGAGCTTGAGGAGTTGCGCAATGAAGCCTATGAGAGTGCCAAAATATACAAAGCTCGAACCAAGCATTTCCATGATCAACATATTGTGAGGAAGCAGTTCGAGCCTGGTCAAAAGGTGTGGCTTTATCATTCACGTCTCCATCTTTTTCCAGGGAAGCTGAAGTCCAGATGGGATGGACCATTCATAGTCCATAGAGTTTTTCCACATGGAGCGGTAGATCTTTTGGACCCTCGAACGGGTATCATTTTCAAAGTTAATGGGCAGCGACTGAAGCCCTACATTTTTGATATGGTGGTGCAGCAAGACATTGAGGCTATTAACATCGTGGATGCATGAGGGGGAGCACAGGTTTGTATGTTGTATTTTTAGTAGGATCTAGTAAATATCATAGATGGTTTTTTGTTATTTTGCTTTGCTTTCTTGTATCTCATGAGTGTTTTGTTAGATCAGGTATGCATTCTTGTGTAATCGTTGGACATGCATTCATATGTCATCTCAGGTGACTTCTGCTCTTTTCTCCCAATTATTTTGTTCTCAAGTGCAGCCTCTTAGTTTCATACAAGCATGGGGGAGTGCCACTGAGGACAGTGTCATTCAAGCATGGGGGAGGGTGTAGTGTGCACACCTAAACTTTTCATGTCTTTGTACTTGCATTTGTTTATGTCAACTCATTAAAAGTAGGCTTTTAGGGAATGAGTTTGAACTTATATGACTGCTTTGCAACATCTAACGTCTTTAGAGAATTTTTAAGCCCCATGATTTTTTTTTCTAACATGAATCTAGAAAACCATGGTTGTTTATGTGGATTTCAAAGAAATGATTATAAATGCATGTTAGAGTCTATTTTGAATCACAAGTATGAATATGCACAGTTTTATTTTTGAAAACTAAGCAAATGAACACGTTGCAAAAGAGCTCAAAAAGTGAAACGAGCATATGTTTAGTTGTTTGATATCTTCGTACTCCCTAGTAGCTGGGCTTAGACACAAGTTGAAGTGTTTGAGTCCACGTTGAAAAGGATAACGAAGAAAGTCAATTCTTTGTCTACGTTGATATCTATGGCCTATTTTGTTCGAGCAAGTAGAGCCTGAGGGGTGTTTACACCTGGTGCCCTAAAGCTATCTGGTTTGGGAGCCATCGGCCTGAAAGCTCGTTACATGGACTTTATAGAGAGCCTAATAGATATTGACATTGCACATGACAGAGAAGTAGACTATACGTAAACTATAGAAAATTAAAGGTCTAGTGACTCGAGCAATTAAGTCTGAGGGATACTTTGTATCTGGTGCCCTAAGGTCGTCTGGCCTGGGAGTCACTGACCCAAAACTCGTTACACGGGTCACGAAACTAGAAATTGGATATAGTGCTCAGAAAAAAAAAATTGAAAAATGAGAAAAATTGAAAATCAAGAAAGAGAAAAGAGCGTAAAAGAGAAAAGTTCATTGCTTAAAAGCAAATATTGAGGAAACTTGTGCAGAACACATATGAGTGAGGATAAGTAAATAATGATATGTATGTATTTGAATTTCTGAGGATGAAACATAAATGATTATGCTATTTAGAAAAGTGAAAGAAAATATTTTATTTTGTGGTGGCAAGTAGAAGACTCTAATCACGTTTTGATGATAAAATGGCATGAAATACTTGTGGAAACGAACTCCTTAACTGCCTAATGCTTTGTGTTTTAAAATTTTATGCATACTTGACACAGATGTTTGTGGGTAGCATCACTGGAAAAAAAAACTCACGAGACCTTACTCGTCCACTGGGGCAACCCAGGGGTTGAAAGGGCTTGTTGCATATGCTAAATGCAACTGTGATTCCTACGAAAGTGAGTTAGGTATTTATTGTGTGTCTAGTTTAGTATTTTTGTTTTTGCTTCAGTTTGCTCGAGGACTAGCAAACGATAAGCATGGGGGTATTTGATCATGCATAATATTTGCATTTTATTAATCATTATTTATGCATGATCCGTGTTAAAATCGCTCTAAAAACCCATTTTTATTGTTAGTTCTGAGAAATTGCATTGAATTGAATTTTATCAGAAAATCGTATTTTTCAAAGCTTTCCCTGCATATATTTTTTAGTGTTTCTTTTATAGTTAGAATGTTTTAATCATAGTTTAGTTTGCTTAGGTTTTTATTAGCTAATTTTTAATCAGTTTAGGAAGTTTGTTTGTTTGTTTTTAGACAATAAAACATGTTTTACTAAAATGGGTCTTTTGAAAAATATTGAAAATTGTGGACTTGTTTTGAAATTTTTTTCTTTTACCCTAATTTAGTATTATAAGTAGTCTTCTACAGCAGAAAGAAAGGGGGTCTCTCACGTTGGAATTCATGCAACCCACTTTGAAGTTCTCTCTCTCTCACGCCTCTCTCTCTCTACCTTCAGCCAGTTTTTTTTTTTCTTCTTCTTCTTCTTCTTCTTCTTCTTCTTTCTAGCCAGCGGGTTCTTCCTTCAGCAAAAGGGAGGCAGCGTGGAAATCTGATATAGGGAGAGACCGTTCTTCCCTCAACCAGTCCAGCCAAGTCCCCCATCGGGTTGTTTCCTTTCTCTTTCTTCCCTTATGTTACTGTGTTTCTCTTCTCTTTTCATAGTGTAGTGAGTTGCGTAGCATTGCATTAGCATACTGCATCTTAGATCTGCATAGCATATGTTGAGCATCATCTGAAAAATCAGAAAAGAAAAAATAATGTGTGTCATTTTGTTTTATTAGCGTCTGCTTAGTGCACAGTATTTTATTAGCAGCGTCTTTCTTTCTTTCTTGCTTGCATCATCGTGTCTTAGAATAATTAATTAGTATGTAAGTTGGTGTTGTCATCTGCAAGGCTTACTTCTGTAAGGTTAGTTCTATTTTTCTTTTGTAGCCTTTTTCACATAGCATGTGAATTCTTTTAGTAGGCAAGGTTTAATTTGTGTTTGCTTAACTGGTGTCCTTTGATTTAATGCATTAATAATTTTTTATATAGCCATAATTCTTAGTTAGTTGTCACTATAGATATTAGATTCAGTTGTTGTGTTGCAAAAGCATTTGAAGGTGCATTGACGTTAGGTTATATTTAGAGTTGTAGAAATTAATGTTACTGATTATATAAGTTAGGTCTTGAGGCTGAGTTACTTGAGTTAGAGTAGTACAGAATTAGTACATTGCATTGCATTAGCGGTTTCATGGTTCATGCATGTTTTTTAATTTTTTTTTTACATAATCCGTTAGTTGCTTCTTAGTTAGATTTAGGGTTGTTTTTCTTTTTCTTGTTACATAGTTGAAATTTATTAGTGCAGATCGTTATTGTTTTGTAGTGATTCATGTTTTTAAGTTAGTGATTTCTTAGTGATGGATTATTCATGGGTAGATGAGTTAGTCTATGTTCAAGTTGAATTCATAAATAGTTTTTAGTGTACACGTTGATTCTTTCCTATTCGTAATTTGTTAATTTGTTATGCTAATGTGTATTTTAGTGTAGGCAGTTAGTGAATTGGATTCTTTTTACTGATTTCTCATTTTAGATTTAGTTTAGCTTCTTTGTTGCTGCTGTGTTTGCTTGATTTCTGTTTTGCAGGGAAGCGTTGGACGTGCAAAGAGATCATTTTTTGTGTTCCCTCAAGTGAGCCCTCAGAGGACCCTGAATCAAACCATACCAAAGTGTTCAACCTGGAAGGGACAGAAAGAGACCACCAAAGCCTTAAGCACTGAAGACTCTTGTTTTTCTCTTTAGACTAGGCTTTTATTTTATTTTATTCAATTCATTGGGTTGTAATAAAACCATTTATTTATTTTGTTTAAGCCCTCTGCGTAGGGCCGTACTCTCGTAGTTAATTATTTAATTAATTCTTTTTATTTTGGCAATAAAGAGTAGTTAGATTGTGTGTTTGAATACGAAGTATTTTCCGTTCCTTGAGATCGACCCGGACTCCACCACTTGTGCGAGCCGGTTTTTATATTTTTGGTGTCTGGCTTTCACTGGATTTTCATTAAAAATATTGTTTTAAAAAGGGTTTTCATAAAACTCACACCATGTACCTACTACAAAATTAGAAGACAAAGCATTTGACCCCTTTCTATTTTCGGGTCCATGAGAGTTAGTCTTAGGAACCCATATCCATTTGGATTTTGGTTTCCTTTGATAATAAATATTCTTTCTATAAAAAGATTTAGCATTTCTAGAATAATCATGTCTAGACTTATAAGCAATATAAGTTTCATGATTAGATGCATTTCTAGAAAATTTAGCTCTTCGAACAAATGGTTGAGAATATTGTCTTTGATTTTTCACCACATAGTTTGATCTATTTTGAGTATCAAAGAAGCTATATCCCAATCCAGTTTTATTAACCGTGCATCTTTGAGAACCAAGAAGTCTTTCTAGATTCTATTTTCCATTTGTGAATTTGGTTACAATAGAAAGAAGATCATTTGATTTTTCTTTTAGACTAATTATTTCTTTTTGTAAGAGATTGGTTCTAATTCCAATTTCTTTTATCTCAAAAGTTTGGCAAGAGTTTTCCTTCTTGAGATCTATCTCTTGAAGTAACACTTTGTTTTGAGAGTCAAGAGTTAAATTTTCAGTTTTTAACTCCTTGTTTTTAGAACTTAGACTTTTAAATTTAGCATATAAATCATTAAATGCTTCTAATAACTCATCATAATCGAATTGACTTACCGAATCTTCTTGTGCTACAAAGCACATGTTGACAACTTCTTCATTTGATTCTTTATTGGAAGAAAAATCACTATCATCCCAACATGCTTGAAATGCCTTTTTTATCTTGAATTGGTCCTTGGGCTTGATTTTGAGAAGAGGACAATCTTTCTTGATATGACCTGCCTTTTTTTGAAATCTTCTCTTTTTGATAAATCTTCTGAATTGCCTTGTAATGAGGGCAATATCTTCATCTTCATCTTCTTCTGAATTTTCTGAGTCAGAAGTAGCCTTAAAAGCAAGAGATTTCTTCTTGGGTTCTTCTTCTTGTTTGTCTTGAAGTTGGACTTCATATGCCATTAGGTTACCAACCAAATCTTCAAGAGTGAGAGTGTTTAAATCATTTGCCTCTTCAATAGCAGTGGTTTTTCTCTCCCATTCAGGAGTTAAACACCTTAGAATCTTTTTGACTAAATTCACTTGTGAATATTCTTTTCTAAGGGATTTCAGAGTGTTAGTTATATCGATCATTCTTGTTACCATGTCCGATATAGATTCATTTTGCTTCATTTTAAACAATTCAAATTTATGAACTAAAGAAGCAATTTTGGACTCTTTTACCTTTGACGTACCTTCATGAGTCACAAGGAGAGTATGCCAGATTTCATTTGTTGTAGAGCATTGAGAAATGCGATTGAACTCTACCTTGTCAACGCCACAATACAATGCATTCATCGCCTTGGCATTCAGTGAAGCAGTCTTCTTTTCTTCATCGTTCCATCAGCTGAAATCAGTTGATGGAGTTTGGTATTTATCTGAAACAACTCTCCAAATATCGAGATCCATGGATTGCAAGAATATTGTCATTCTCACTTTCTAGTATTCATAGTTTGTTTCGTCAAAGAGAGGAGGACGAACAGAGGAGCATCCTTCTTTGCGCTGAGATGTTGTAGTTGCCATGCTAGATGATGATAAAATCAAAATAATAGCAAACTTGCTCTGATACCAAATGAAAGTGCAGTAGGATCGAGGCAACGAGCACTAGAGGGAGGGTGAATAGTGCTTTTAAAAATTGTCTGCGGAATATTAACGGATTTTGCAATTTGAAAAGGAAACACACAAAGAACACAATAATTTATCCTGGTTCGGTCTTTCCCGACCTACATCCAGTACTCAAGCAAAACCCGCTTGAGATTTCCACTATCAACCTTGTGTAACTACAAGATCATACAGACCAAATATGGTCCCACTTTCAGTAACACACCTACTGAAAGCAAACAACTCTTTTAAACCAAGGAGTCCTTCTTTTATAGAAAATAAGTAACAACTTACAATACAACCTATGAGCCTTTCTTTTGAATGCAAATGAGATGCAATTGACTTTTGAGGTTGTTGAAATACTCTACTCACGAATTCACTATCTCTTAAAGGAATTTGAGTGAAAAACTGAAGTGAAAATATCAAGTGAGTGAGAAAACAAATACTTGAATAAATAGGAGTGAAAAGCAAAGACTAATTGATTCAAATTGATTGAATTGTAGTATTTTTTAGTGTAAAATGCACTCATATTTATAGTTGAAAGTTTTCATACGTTGAGGGTATGAAAGGGTGTCAAAACAGTCCATTTTGAACAATCAAAACGTTTGAAAAATGAAAAGACACACCTTTTTGAAGTTTAAGGAAAAACGACAAAATTAGTCGACTGGAACAGTAGTTAGTCGACTAATAGTTAGTTATTAGTAGAGTGACAGTTATCGTCGATCGACTGATCTGTTTATCGAGCCGTTTGAAAATCTGAACTTTTGAAACTTAGTCGACTAGAGAAAAGTTAGTCGACTGATAATATCATTAGTAGACTGAAAAACCTTTCAGTCGACTGCTGCTAAAATCTTTTGAAAAACATACATTCTGTCTGGTCGACTGATAAAAGCATTAGTCGACTGCTGCTAAATTTCCAGAAAACACATGTTCTGTCCAGTCAACTGATAAAACCATTAGTCGACTGCTGCTAATTTTCTAGAAAACAGACATTATGTCCAATCGACTGATAAAACCTTCGGTCGACTAATTTGACAAAAATGACTTTTTAGAAAATATGGCGCGAAAGGATTAGTCGACTAGTGAGTCTATTAGTCGACTAATAAACACAAAAATTTAGGAAAAGAGTTTTCTAAAAAGATTTTCATGAAGGGTTCTTTTAGAAAAGCTTGTCTAAAGACTTTTTAGGTAAAATGCAATCTAAATATGCACTCTAAGTAAGGTTCTTACAAGAATCTAAGACTTTTAATGAATTAAACATTTGCACACTAGTCTTCAAAGATTTTTCATCGAATTCTTCAATGTCTTCATTGCCTTAGCTGAAATGCAGTTGATTTCACTTGCTCATCATCAAAACCTTATACTTGAAGTATCATGTACGGCTTTATTGTCGTAACAACATCTACATAAGGGTGGTGGTTATACTAAAATGGAGAATACACATGAATTTACCCAAGGCAATGTATGGATAGTATACTTAAAGTAGGGGGATTCATACTGATGAGACATTGTACATGCATCTAAGTAAGATATTTAGTATATCTACTATGTACTAGAATGTTATGATGCATCTAAGTAATACAATGCTTAGATATGTACATGATATGATAAAGCATATGAGCAAGTCATAAAAATGGAATAAGAGGAACATGGTATTGTAATAAATGTAATGTGAGGAATGATTTTACAGATAATGGGAGTGAAGAAGCCACAACAGCCGTTGGGTTGTTGTGCTAGGCAATCACAAGAAGCCACCGCAGGTAGTCTGAGGAATGGATATAGCAAGAAATATATGCAGTGAATGGGAGGCACTATAAAAAGTGGATACAGTGAATCGGTAGACAGATGGGGAAAAGATGTTATAGGGAATGCACTGGATGCTGAAAGTGCGTTTTGCAAGGTTAGCCTAACCGACAAATATGTTGTATAGTGTGTGTGCTTAAGTGAAGGAATGGAGTGACTGTGCATGTTATGGTAGGTTTGCAGTGATGAACAGTTACTTTTACAGTATGTGCAAAAGAAGGTACGATGGAAGCTGTTACAGATATGCAGCAATAAGTTTGTGCGCAGTGATGTGTAAAAGGGAGTATAGTAAGTGGGTGAAGATGATAATTCAATGATGATGACATAGGTGCCCTGTGATTCTGTGTACAAGGAGTAAGTGGGAATGAAGATGTGGAGGCAGTTAGTATAGCAGTGAATATACTAACTGTTGTGCTGAAGGTGGGGTGTTGTGTGACTTACGAAATATGGTAGTGGAGGTATGTGAAACATATTGTGAATAAACGTGGACAACTATATAGATGTTACACAGGACACTGTGTAAGTGCAGTGGTGTGTAAAGGGGTCCACAGGTGGTGATGGACATACATGAAATAAAGTAGTGTGTTGTGTATGGAAGTGCAAAGAAGTAAGTACAGGGGTTATGGTAGGTGACGGGCTAAATATAGTGAATGATGTGCCATGCGGTGAGAGGCAAGATATGAAAGTGCGACAATAGTGAAGAAGGTGAGGGTATGACCTAGTGCAAAAGTGGTATTAATGCTTTATTCACACACAGGTTAATAGGTCAATGATATACATACTAAATGTTATCTGCTATGTAGAGGTTAATGAGGGTGTTATGGAGAGTGTTGCAGAAACTTACAGCAGGTGAATGATGAAATGATCTAATCCATGCTCTTGTAACAAGGTACAGGAAGTAGTGAAGCAGAGATAAACAATACATGATGCTACAACAGATGTAAAAGGAGCCATGGATGTTATGCAAATGTAACAGGGGCAGATGGGTGCACAAGGGTTCAAAGTTAGTCTACTATTCAACTTATTCTCACAATGACTTAATTCTGCTATGTCCGAGCTTGTTTTTTCAAAAGTCGAAAATGCTTTTCAGAAGTTATTTTCACAGTGAATCACATCTGCAATTCAGCACAGGTTTTCACAGTAGATCGAATCTACTACTACCGCAGATCAGATTGACTGTCGCATTTGCTTCCACAGCAGATTGGATTTGCTATTACGACAGATCTTGAGTCTATTGGGTTATCAAACCAATGTATTTCAATGAATCAGAAAGCTAGTAAATAAACTGCTGATGCAAATAAAGAAAATAACATTGACGATGCATGATGGAGAAGGAAAGAAACAGATGAATAGGAATTGATATGATGCATCAAATGAATATAAATAGGGCATTAAAATGTGAATGGGATGATCGATTGATGTGATTAAACATGAACTGATGCCTATGAATCAGATAAATATAAATGGTGGGGCAGCATGAAAATCGGAAATCAAATAAAGTGAATATACAAGTTGTACCTGACTGAAGATAGACATGCAGATCAGGATTGTCCTGAGCTACCTGTTTTGGTGGCTCTGTTAGCAGCAAATAAGCACATCCTTTTAACCGGAGTCCAGTCCGATTTGTTAAATGTGAAATTTCTTCAACTGTCACATCCCCCTTCAGCAGCACCATAAACAAAACATTTATCTCGGGGGGGGGGGGGGGGGATTTTCAACAGAAGCTTTATACACAGGGACTCAAAAGGATCGACCTCTATGGTCGCCTGAAGATATCTTAGCAGACTCATTGTTGCCATTTTACATTTAATGAATGTGTCCTCAGTAGGTATTTCACAAAAGTAAACATAGGGATGAGGCTGGGATATGCACAAAGATGGGTTAATACCAATGAACCTAGTCATTGAATAACGCCTGTAACTCTGAGATGCTTAAACAATAGTTTTAATGACCCATCATAAATACCCCTTTAACTGAACCAAACAAATATACATAAAATAAACAACACAAGAAGGAAAGAAAAGAAAACATTTACACCAGTGAATCAATTTTTTTCTTTTTTTACAGATTGGTTTCAGCGGAGCCTACAATGAATTCACAACGAATCCTATAATTCATGAGGAATACCCATCATCCCTTGATGGATCACAGAATCTCATGATGAAATTGCCAGTTTCTTAAGCACTCTTCACACCTTGAGATGCCAACTCTTGTATTTCTATCAGTAATGAAAATTGATGCTTAGTGAAGGATGTAGATGGTTTTATGCAGGGTTTATACAACTAATAAAGCTATGGATAATATGTGGCATATGTAGTGAGGTACAAATAAACCATATCAGAGATATAGATGCTATAGAAACAGAGAACTACATAATAGTAGTGTCCAGTAATTTCTATATTGATTCAAGCACAGATGTCATGATGCAAATGAGACTCATTGATAAAGATGATATTGTAGGGAATCGAAGCACAGGAATGCTTGAAAAAAATGGGTGTAAATGTATATACGATATGGAACACAATGAACAAGACGAAATGCAAATCAGATATTAGAGAGAAATATGAGATCAGAATGTGAACAGATAAGAAAATAAAATAAAACAGGAAATCAACGAGAGATCATCCATAGGAATCAAAGCTAACAAGAAATAAAATGGAAATCAAAAGACAGGCAGCAATCCATAAAAATAAAAAATAAAACAAGAAAGAAGTAAAGAAGCAGGGTATAATTTGAAATAAGAATCAAACAAAAGAGATACAAACAGAAAAGAGGAGGCAATCATAATAGATTACAATAAAATAAAATAGCAGTTAAGACCAAGATGAAGAAACGAATTTCAGCAAAAACCAGAAACGAAGATATAAAAAACAGAAAATGAATACATATAAAAACGAATATATATAAAAAAATGAATACATCTGAAACAGAAAAGGGGATACCAGTAACACCATAAACGAATATATATGAAACAAGAAATGAATGCAGGAATTCGAACGAGGATCAAATAGATCAGAGCTACAAATTGAAACAAAAAGAAAGAAAGAAAAGCCAAAAAAGAAGAAGATATAAAGGTGATAAAAGCTCAGAAACAAAACGAAGGAAATTAGAATTAGCAGAGGAAATCAAAATGAAACGAGGTATGGACAAATCATAAAAAAAAAATAGTAAAACAGTAAGTCGAACATCAAAAGCAATTGCCAATTGGAAGTCAAAAACCCAAAATAAGATATACAAGGATTTGAAAACCATCATTTAAAAGTGGATAAAAGGAATGTTTCCACTCATTTGGTCCCTTGGAAATCGTTTGGTTGGTAATCAAATGATTACCCCACCGAACGCTGGGAGTCACTATGCTTCAAAGCCAAAGGAAACAAGAATAGAGATTCCAAGCCGAACATAAATCAAGTAGGTGCAAAAATGAAAGCAAGGACAAACAGAAGTTGAAATCAGAACAAAAATCATAATATAAACAAGAATTTGATATATCGGAACACTGTGATCCCGTTAATTTTGCACGAGAGAGGTCGGTGTTGCTACAAGCAAACCTAAGCACTCAGTGGTGCGTTAATGGGGCAAAACCAGAAAAAAAAAATGAAGAGACAAAGTGATGGAACAAGAAGGGGAAAATAAAATGCAGCAATGTAAAGGAATATCGGCAGAGAACTGGAGATGAGCAAGGGGTTCTTACCGGCTTTTTGCAGAGGAGATTGTGATCATCGCAAAAATTTTCCTCTTTTGTATCCTTCTCTCTCTTCCTTCTCTTTTCCTTTTCCAACCTCAATTTTCCTCCTTTTTAAAGGGAGAAAAATAAAATACATGAAAGAAGAGAGAAGAGAAAAGGAAAGAAGAGAAGAGATGAGAAACTCTTTTGCAGGGTCTCACTTGACCTTGATTTGAAAATATTTAAAAAATTACTCGCCTCCGTTTTGAAATATATTGCGGAAAAAATAGAGAGACGGGATTCGCTCGTTGGTACAAGGTTCGACCATTCCTGGCGCCTTTACCAGGGGTAATCGAACAAAGGATTGAATTTATGCCTTTTGCTTTGCCTAAATATTATCTAAGGATTTATCCCAAGTCTAAATGCACAAAGAATCATTCTTGTGCAATGCAAGGATGTATGCTCTTTTTGAAAATTGATTTGGAAATCTCCAAGTGTTTCTGAGATGAATCTGATAATAGAGTGAAGAAAGGGTCTTTAACTTCGAACCTGAGATTTAAAGTTCTAAGTTTTTGGAATAATCAGAGTTTGGGAGAATAAATCTTTGAATTTGAAAAGAATGGTTTTGAAGTTGAGATGAAAGGAGAAGAAAGGAAAATTTAAAGTCATAAATGGACTTTGAATTAGGATTTTGGATCAGGATAGAAATGAAATGTGATTTGAATTTCAGTTTTAAAGTTTGAAATCAGAGTGAGATTTGAGAAATCCAAATAGAATTGGGAAATGGAATTGGTTTTTTGGAATTTTTGGGAATAAAGATAAATTTGGATTTTGAAATCTGGAATGAAATGAAATTGGATTTAAAAAAATTGGAATTGGGAATAGAAGCTGATTTGAAATCTTAAATTTAAGATGGAATTTGAATCCAAAGTTTGGATTTTAAGTAGAGTTGAGATTCAAGATGAAAATTGAATTCTGGATTTAGAATCCTAAATGGGAATTGGATCTGAAATCTGAGGTCTAATGATGGAATTTGGATCTGAAGTTTTGGGATGGAATTTGGATCTGAAGTCTAAGATCCAAGATGGAGTTGGATTTTGGATCCTATACTGGGTTTTGGATATAAAGTCTGAGATCCAAGGTGAAGTTGGACTCTGGATCTTAAAATGGATTGTGGATCTGAAGTCTAAGATCCAAGTGAGGTTGAATTCTGGATCTAGGATTTTAAATGGGGATTGGATCTGAAATTTGAGATCCAAAAGGAAGTTGGATTTGGATCTGAAGTCTGAGATACAAAAGTGAAATTGGGTTCTAGATCTAGAATTGGATTTTTGGAGTTTAAATTTAGAAGATAAATCAAGATTTTCAAAGTTTTAAATTGAGCTTTGAAATTCGAGATGTTAATTCGAATTAGAATCCTGAAAATGAATCAAGAATTCCAAAGTTTTGAATAAAACTTAGAAAATGAAATTTAGAAATTGAATCTTGAATATACAAATGAATTTCAAAGTCAAATTGGACTTTGAATTTGAAGTCCGAATTTAGAATCAGAAGATGGATCAGAGATCCCAAAGTTAAATTGAACTTTTGGAATTGAATTTGGAAATGGGATTTTGAATATAAAATGGAATTTGAAATCTCAAAGTCAAATTGGACTCTGAAATCGAAATTTAAATCTTTGAAATAAGATAGAAGAATGAATTGGAATAGAGATTGAGGAAAGATGTTTGAGATCACTTAGATTTTTGGAAAAGAATTTTGAAAATATGATGCAGTTCTATCCTAAATGATGAATGAATTAAAAGAATCTTGAAATTGGGTTTGAAAATCTTACTTTATTCTTTAAATGAATTAAAAATAAGATTGAAAATATAATACATCCTTGACTATGGTCATTGAATGTATTATATAATAATCATATCTAAATTCAAATGATGGATAAAATACATTTTGGTGCTTTTATAGAGTTTTAGAATGAAATTAATTCTCAATATATCCTAACTATGACCATTGATATATGTATTGAATCAATTTTAGACCAAACTCTGATAAAAGAGAGAAATATTTAAATAAAATATGATGAATTTTGAAGAGGATACAGTGTGGATCCAGTGTTATTTCGTAAAAGATAAAAATACTAAGTTTTGTTTACATCCTAACTATGGCCATTGATGTAAATCATCAACTTAGGATTAATTACCTCTTACAAAATGATGCGCGTGCCATTCGTGTTTCACCATTGTGAGATTTTGAGAAATAAAGGCAAAAGCATGAAAATAAGCAATTTATGACATTTACAATGCTTATCCATTCTATCTAAAACAGGAAATGTAAATTCTCATTAAGATCTAACTATTACAACACATAACATTGAATTCACAACCCCAAATAATGATCTTTTCCACATATTCTCCTGCAAAACACTTGATTAAAAAAAATATAAGAGATTTGTACATATCATGTGGATGTCAAAAGATGTCAATGGTAAGAGAAAAATGCTCATATGTCAAGCACACTTGATTAAAAGATGAAAAACAACATACATACCTAAATACATACCTGTATGTATATGCATATACATATATGAATATATATATATATATATATATATATATATATATATATATATATATATATATATATATATGCATATATATATATATGCATATATATATATCACATACATACATTCAATATAGGTGGATGAGAGTGATGTTGATGAAGTGGGCAAGTAAATAACATATGTTGAATATGGATGAAACAATTTAATGTACAGGTAATGCTTTCATACTGCTTACTTATGACAAAAATGTGACAGATCGAACCTAGATGCTCGGTGGATCATAAAAATCGACATCTCAGCTAATGTTCCAAAATGATTATGAGGGATGTGAACAAATTTTTGGTAATGCACAAAGGACTAAACCCTCCAGCTGCATCCACTAAGTGAAAACTTAAGCTAATCACGTGTTGTTGAGGCAAGTGGGATGGCCTACATCACAGACTCTGATGTAATCTATTAAATTTTTCCAATATTGTAAACACCCCAAATTTTCACCCTCATTCAGTATTCATCCATTTCATATGTAATTGCATATCACTGCATACATTTTTGCATATCATTTCATTGCATTGCATAGCATTGCATGTCATTACATCTCATTTTCGAGATCCAACACTCTTGTTTTCAAAACATTCAATCCAGATTTGAGTTTTAAAACTTTCTTTCAAAATCAATTTCAAAACCTGGGTTTTTAGTCAACATTCTATCATTTCCAACCCCAGGACCTCATATTTCGAACTATTTTCTTAGAAAATGATCTGGATTCATTTCAAACTCAATTTCAATTGATTTTAATTCTCAGATGAGGCCCATTTAGGTGGTGTCGCTTCTGGATTCCTTCACTTATCAAAAAACTCAAAAATCTTAGAGTCCTAGTTGGATCAGGACTCTTTTTCCAGAGTCTTAGTCGGATCAAAACTCTATTTTTCACTACCTTTTTACCTGTCTTTGAAGAAAACCTTTCAAAATCTTCTGTTTTGGCCAAAAGTTCAGAGTCCTAGTTGGATCAGGACTCTTCTTCAAGAGTCCAGTCGGATTAGGACTCTTTTTCAGAGTTTCAATTGGATTGGGACTCTAATCTTTTACAGCTATTTTTATCCATTTTCAATCAAATCTTTCAAAATCTTTCAAAATGAGTCAGAAACTCAGAGTTTCAGTCAAAGCAGGACTCTGTTCAGAGAATCCTAGTTGGATCGGGACTCTGATCTTGATTTCAATTTTGAGAGAATCTTTCATAAATCTTTCAATCTACCAAAACTATTACACTTTTATCAAAGAATTTCAAAATTCTGAGATTTTGTCTGAGAGTCCTGATCAAATCAGGACTCTACCCCAGAGTCCTGATCGAAGTAGGACTCTATCCAAAATTGATGTTCTCGCTTCATTTTCACTAGTTTTCAAAAGCTTTGCCCAAGTTTCATCATTTGCTCATCAGAAAACCAAATCTTTTAGAGTTCTGATCGAATCAGGACTCTTTCTTAGAGTCCTAATCAGAACAGGACTCTGAACCAAAACTTCAATTTCATCCTGTTTTTAACTATTTTCCAAAATTCTCTCATTTGTTTTCTCAGAAAATCCAAAAATCTGAGAGTCCTAGTTCAATCAAGACTCTGTTCTCAGAGTCTCAGTTGGATCAGAACTTTATCTTATTTCAATATTCGTTATTGTTTTCACTGTTTTGACAAGTTCCTTTATTTGTTTTTCAGAAAATACCAAAAAAATCTAGAGTTTCAGTCTGATCAGGACTCTGTCCCAGAGTCCTAATCCAGTCAGGAGTTTGTTCTAGAGTCTGTTTTTACTTCTATTTTTTATTTATTTTTATTTGTTTTTTAAAAACTAGGTCATTTTGTAGAATCCAGTTAATTCAGGACTCTATTTCAAAGTTCTGATTGAGTTAGGAGTCTAACCCTAACAGTATTTTCTGACTTATTTCATCATTTTCGATTAAATCTTTTCAAAAACTCCTTCATTTGGCATTTAAAAATCTAAATCACAGAGTCCTAAAAATCCAGGACTCTAGCCCAGAGTTCCAGTTTGCTTAAAACTCTATTTTTAGAACTTTGAATTTCAACTGTTGATTTTAACCCATTTTTAAAGCCATTTTTAGTATTTATTTCAAGATTTTCAAAACTTCGATGTGGGGCCCACCCCGTTGGTGCCGTATCTAGAGGAGTTCTGACTCAGTCAAGACTCTGTACCATTTCAAAACTTTCAATCTCAAAGTCTACTTTTGAATTTCTTTTCAAAAACCTCTCATTTTCAAGTTTTAAAATCATTTTTTGAAAATTCAAGTGGAGCCCACTCGGGGTGGCGCCATATTCGAGTAAGTCAGGGCTAGACTAGGGTTAGTCAGTGTCTTGGTTAGGTTAGGAGTTTAGAGGAGTCAAAAAAAATTTTGAAAATCCATTTTATTTATGTTTTAAACCATTGGTTTTTAAAGGTTTTAAATTCAGGTTTTAAAAACCAAATGTGGGTCCATACTAGGTGGTGCCACATTTGGAATTTCTAGGGGTTAATTAGGGATTAATTAGAGTCCCACCTAGGCTATAATGCTCCAAAAAATCGTTGCCCTTAGTGGATTTATTAGAAAGAGTCCTGAAAAAATGAAAAAACCTCTTAATTAACCCTAATTAAGTGACTTTTTGAAAATCTATAAATAGGGGACCTAAAGGGGGTCAAGAAGGAGCTCTTTTTCTCTCAAATTTTCGTGGCCTCTCTCTCCTCTCCAGCACCTCTACCTTCCTCCATTACAGCTGCAGCCCCAAGGTGAGTTATTTAATATTATTTTATTATTTTTATTAGTTTTTTTATGATTTTTCAATAGATTTCACCATGGAAACTCTTGTGTTCATGGATTTAACCATGGATTTCATCCAAGAACCCCAAAATCGACCCAATAGATGATCTAACTCAGTTTGAGGGTGATTGCAAGGATTCTAATCCATTAGAATCGATGAGAGGTACGTTTTTCATATTCTTAACCGATGAAACGTGAGATTTACCTGTTAAATGGGTCAAATCCATGATTTCAAAGGTGAAAGCAAATTACAGCCATTGATTCCCTGTATTTTATTTATTTATCTGTTTATTCATGTTTATTTTACGTTTTCCAGCATAGAAGTAATTTTTATTTACTCTTTTATGGTTTATTTTATTGTTTTTCATTAGTTAATGCATATTTTCTCAAGTTTCTTAGATTTCTGTGTGTTTTTAGTTTAGAACAGAAACGAGCATGCTGTTTTGGATTGAACTATGTATTTTTAATTTCTGATTTTTTTATATGTGATGCATGCATATGTTATTGAACTACTGTAAAAAACTCAGAGATTTTGGACTTCGGGAACCCTGTCAAAAAAATCAGGCACCAAATCGGGTTTTTAAAACTTTAAAATCATTGTTAAAATCAAGAGGGTAACTTGCTGTGATGATATTTTTCTCATCTTATATTCGATTTTAGATCTGTAAATTGCTATGGATTCATGTTGATTAGATCTATCTACTGTGAAATTTTCAGAATTTGTGACCACTGTTTATTATTTTTCCTCTGTCAGAAACTCTGATTTTTAATTTAAAACTCGTTAGGGTTTACCAAAACCTTAATCAGACTTGTGTTATTCGTAAATCCCAAAATACAGATCCGATTCATGACTTGTAAAAAGTGAGTATTGTTAGTTTTATGTAAACTATTCACTGTTAAAATCTCAAATATTTTGGAATAGCATTGATATTTATCCCAGAATTTGTAATCTGCAGTGTCTGTTTTAACTCATGTTTGGTTTGCAATATTCAGGCCCGGATTGCCGGTAGGGGATATCCTTGATCCTAAGTGCTTTTTCAGATCTGTAAAAAAGAAAAGTTTTGTTTTTATGTCTATTTGGTCTATGTCAAAAATCATAAATTTTCATGGAGGTTTGACCCCTGGTTCGGGTCTTGGACTGAGACTGGTTGGTGAGCTAGGTCAAAAATAGCATATTTTTAGGGTTTGATGCTATTTTTGGATTAATTTAATGCCAAAAAAATATTTTTATAATTCTAATTTGATATTAGGGTTATAACAAGTGCAGGTACCAATTTTGAGGATTTTTAGAATCCGTTTGATGGCTGAATTAAGCAAATTGCAAAATAGGGCACCCGAAGAATTCCAAAACACTGCAAAAATCACAAAATTTGTGATATTCTTGGAGTTTTGTGCATAAGCATATATTTTTAGGGTTTAATCATATTCATAATCATATTAGGATGCTTTAGGTTTAATTTGATGCTTATTTGATTTCATTTAGTGCATAAAACCTAAGTTTTTACCAAAATATTTTCTGAAAACCCTGATTTCAAGGCCATAGTCTTGCTATCAGGGGCAATTTGGTCATTTGACCTAAATTTCGAAATCCCTAACCCTAATTTTCATATTTTTAATCATGTCACATCATATTTAGTTTGATTTATCTTTATTCATATTTCAAAATTTTGCATTTACCAAATATCTTTCTAAAAACCCTAATTTCAAGGCCATAGTCTTGTTATTAGGGGTATTTTGGTCATTTTGACCCAAATTTCGAAATTTCATATCTTATCTTACTTATTTATTCAATTTTATTTCATACTTTATCATTTTGATTTAAGGGAATCATGGCAAAAATGCTTATATCTAGCAAAATCCAGCAATTTCCTAATATTGCTGGAGAAATCTAGAAAAACCAACATATCATCACTAACAAAGTTTTCTAGTTTTGCAGGTACATTGAAGACTTTATTTTTCATGTATTTAAATTTCAATAGTGATGTAATTTATAATTAAACTTTGGAATAAGAATTTATATTTCCTGCTTAGCTTAGGCTGCATTGCATATAGTTTATTTTCTTCTTAATAATGTTAATGTGTGATGGATGATGATTCATGCATATTCAAACTCACTATGGTCTACACGAATGGCACATACACTAGCTTTTATGAAGTTTATAAACTTGGTGGAATTCGTATTTATGGCCATAGTCAGAATACGAAAGATACCCAGATTTATGATCTTCACATTAGCCACATTCAGCCTACACACTTAGGCTAACTTCAAAATGCACTGCATTTCTCAAAAATACAAAAAGTATTTCTCAATTCTTCAAATCCATATTCATTCATTTCATGCATTTGCCAATTCCAATTCAAATTTCAATTCAAAGAAGTTTATTTTTCTCAAAAATTTCCTAAGTCTTATTCAAAAATCGATTTTCTCAAAATATTGATTTGCCAATGATATTTCAAGTATTTTCCGAGTTCCAAATTCGATTTTTCTAAGTTATATTTTCAATTTCAAAGTTTGAATTCAAAGAAACCAAGTTTTTCAAAGTTATTTCACATTTTTCAAAATCAATTTTCACAAAATCTCAAGATTTCTTCAAAAACCGATTTTTACTTTTCTCAGAAGTACATTTCAAATCCCAATTCACGATTTTCCATGTGATGTCTATTCTAAGTGTTTCAGTTATTCAAAGCAAACATCATGTTTTCAAAGGTGCATTTTCAGAAAATCCATAGCACATGCCTGATTCTATGTGCATTTAGAAATTAGAATATGATTTAGACAAGTTGAATAGAGCAGAGCAGTAGATTGATCCTTGGTTCGATTACCCCTGTTAAAGGTGGCAGGAACGGTCGAACCTTGTACCGACAGGCGAGTCCCATTCTACGGAATTTTCCCCCATTTTAAAACGGAGGCGAGTTATTTTCAAAAACTATTTCAAAGGTCAGTTTGACTCGCAAAAGTTAAAAATTTTGCGATGATAACAGGTTTGGCGACCGTGATGGGACCTGTCTTTGCCTGATCAATCTAATGCTCTACTTAGTTCAAATTGTCAAAATCGATTTCCATGGAATGTCAGCTTTGCTTTATGATATCATGTGAACCTAGGAGCCTAGACCTGAACCCAGTTGACATGGAATGCATGTAGGCTAGGTATGGTTTGGTAGGACCATATTGAGGAGGAAATTTTCATGCTCACATAGACTTAGGTCTAATACAACCCTCCACAATCTAGGTTTGATTGAAAACAATGTTTGCTTCTTCAAATTTTTCAAAATCTCTATCTCTTTAGGTTTTAGAGCCTTCTGATTTGATTGCATGTGCTCATGTTTTCAAAAACCACCCCCACCTATATTGTCCCGGTCTTCACGTTGCTAGGCTCTCTTCCAAAACCATAGTTTGGGACAGAGCCTCACAACTGGGCCACTTATTTGGGTGAAAACCCCCCTGCCACGTACCAAGGGCCATAGTTTAACGTATATCGGCAGGTGCTCAAGGATGTTGGAAAACTTGAACCTAGAACCAGAGAAATTGATTTTATGCCACGTACATCGAGCATTGGCTTGAGTATATAGGCATAACTGGATTAGATACAGAAAATCTGAGCCTTAGAGTTAGGATTAAGGTCCTACAGCAAATTAAAAAATTTGTGCATCTAGAGTCAGCTTTTAGGGAATGTTGTATGTGCATACTTGTTTGTGCAGAATGTGATTGAATATGTTATAGTCATTTCCTTTTATTTTCCATATTTTCCCAATTTTCTAAAAATACTGGACGATTTTTCAAAATTCCCCAATCCATGTCCATGTACTGTCCATGTTTTAAATCCTGGACGATTTTCAAAACACTTCATTTTATGAAGTACTTCCTTATATTTCATTAAACCCTGGACGATTTTCATAAAATTCCTCCATTTTCCTCAAAACTCCAGGTGATTTCCCATCTTTTCTGTCTTCTGGATCTCGAATTTCCTACTTTATTTTTATCCTGCCTGCATTTCCCTCAAATTTCCTGTATTTTCCCAAGTCTTATTCCAATTTTCCATGTTTTCCAGTCTAATGGCATCCAGTCAGCTTGATTCAGTCTTCCCTGAGGGTCACATCTCCTACGAGGTGCGACAAAGTCTTCCCGAGCATCGAGTCCTCAGCACCGGATCCTTCTTTCCCCGGTGGTACTATTTATGGTTCAAGAATTTCTCTCGTATGTTTCCGAACCACTTGGACGATTGTGGGTTAGAACTGGCGTCCGCAGTGGGAAAGCAGACAGTCAACGGCAATTTGATCCATGCACTAGCAGAGCGGTGGAATCCGAGCACTTCTACCTTCTGGTTCCCATGGGGCGAGATAACGGTGCTGATAGATGAATTTTCAGAGATTATGGGATTGCCCGAGTCAGCCGATCAGCCTGGAGATCCATTGGAGAAACAGTTTTTGATCAATGTCAAGGGTCTGGATCTCCGAGACGCTTTAGCTCGCATGACAGGACGCAAGTCTTGGCCATTGATAGAGGAGGATGGAAACGAATATGCGGACCTGCTCGAAATCTACAGACAGTATGGGACATTCGTAGAAGTCAGCTCGTTGTCTAGGACGGCTCGAGAAAGAATTCAGCATGCGATGGTTCTGTGCACGGTGGGATTAGCTTTCTTTCCCGACGGACGAAATTATATGGATATCAGAATAGTTCAGCTTCTAAGGGGATGGGGAAGTCGACAGACCAGCCGCCTCTCCATTGCCATGGCCGCACTCGCCTTTCTATACCGAGGGTTGACCCGTTTCACACTCGGAGAGTCGATCCTAGTCGAAGGATGCACCTATGCCTTGCAGTCTTGGTTCCTCCGGCATGTGCCAGTCCGAGCCAGTTCATTCAGATACAATGGAAAAAAGCTTTTGCTAGTTGCGCGATACCGGTTCTTGATCGACAACCTTCAGGAGGAAGAAGTCGTATGGGACTACTTTGATCGTCAGGAATCACCTCCTAGATACACTTATGCATACGGCAAGTAGTTCAGGCTACTTGGTCCATTCTTCTGCGCATACTATCATCCAGAGCGGTGTGTCAGGCAGTTCTCTCAGAGGTAGAAGCGCGTAGAGATTCGTCCACTAGCAGGGGTTCTGCCAGAATTCGACCTCGCATCAGATCAATGGTCTAGAGCATACCATTCTGCCAGACATGGCTGAGATTCCTTTGTTAATCTTACTATTTTTCCTGGCCCTCGTGTGTCTTCTGATTATCCGGAGTGGTGGAAAATTGTTTGTCCCCCTCCCCTCTGTCAAGTGTATTATTGATAAAATCATGTTTTTCCCCTTAATAAAATTCCTTTATTCTACACTTCACCTTAGTTTGACGACCTCGCCTAAGTAACAAGGCATATTTCCAGTTGTTTATTTTGCAAAGAATAGCAACGCAATTGTCATAATTCCAGCGACGACTCAATCCCTAGTAATGGGATATTATTTCAATTGTCTATCAAAATTCTCAACAAATATTTCCCTCCAACCAAATTCCCTTCAAAAGCCTAATCATCAGCTCTACCTTACAGACAACATCAGCAACATTCAGGAGAACATTTGTGATACTCGATGGTTTATACAAGATCCGGAAAGAAAACCTCATCAATCGAAGGTGTGGCATACTCGATCACTTCAGAAGAAGAAATGGACTCACCCCGATCAGTCAGAAGCCAGGGTCAGCAAGCAGAGGATGATGTTGATCCCCAGATATATGCTATGTTCAAAGAGATGATGACCAAAATGTTGACAGAACAAGCTAAAGCTAGTACAGAAAAGATCCAGGTCAAGCAGAGGGCAAAAGGTCGGTCAGCCAAGAAAGTTTTAAAACTATCCAAGAAACATATCCAACACGAGGATACATCTGATGAATCAGAATCAGTAGTTGGCACTGATGAAGAGTATGAAGTCTGGCAAGCACTTCAAAGATCCTCTCATAGACAAGGGACAGCCTATAAATTGAAAGATCAAGCAATGGATGATCCAGTCCAAATACAGCTGAAGGAAATGGCCAAGATGATTAAAGATTTGCAAGCTCATGACAAGGGAAAGAAGGTCTTCAGGAACAAAGATTTCCATGATGGCATCACCTCCATCAGGAATAATCAAGATTCAGAAAAGAAGACAAAACACATCTTCTTCGTTGATGCCAATCGCAGTGATTGCAAAAATAACAAAGGCAATCATACAAGTCAGAAAGAGAAATCTTTAAAGCAGAGTGAAAAATTGAGTCAACAGAAAGAGAAGAAAAAGCATGACGGTTGGGGTTACGATCGCAAATTCACTCCTCAAGATCAGCCCCTCGAAGAGGTCCTTGAATACATGTTGAGCAAAGGAATGGTTAAGCTTCCAAGAATTGCTAATCCTCTGGTCGCCCTAGGGAAATGGAAAGACCGCTTCTGCAAATTCCACCAAACAACGGGGCACGATATTGAACATTGTTTCGTCTTTAAGAATATCGTCCAAGATTATATCGACAAGAATTTCTTTGTTAAGGGTGAGAAAGAATACCAATCGACTGTCTTTGCCAAGTCTCAGCAGAAATCAAGCACTCGGCAAGAGGTAGAACATGATGATCGAAATCAGGACCGCAAGATGGCCCCTTTGGATCAAATATTTGAAAGTTTTTTGGAATACATGCTCGCGAAAGATACAGTAAGATCTCCGAAGGCTCACTTCACTCTTTCTGCCAATGATAGCAAAAGCAATAAGAAGAATCATGATCACTATTCAGAGGGATCCAAGGGCCAAAAAGGAAAGTTCTCCAACAATGATAGGCCTCTTCAATCTAGTCCTCAGCATAAAGAGAAAGATCAAGAAAAGCCAAAGCGCAAGGATTAAAGTACGGATCGAAAGTTCACCCCTTTGGACCAGACACTAGAGAGTGTTTTGGAATACATGCTCGCGAAAGATATGATCCGTTTACCTAAAGCAGCTGATCCCGCAACAATCATGGGCAGATTCAAAGAAAATTTTTGCAAATTTCATCGGGCAGTGGGACATGACACTGAGAATTGTTTCGTCCTGAAGAATATCATTCAAGATTGCATCGACAAGAATATCCTTATTGAAGATGAGGAAGATACCAGTCGACCATCCTGAGCAAGTTTTCTAAAAATTGACAATGTCGAGACTATGTCACTTTCATCATTTTGTCATTTTGAAGGGACAATGTAGTCCCAGTTCTTCTATCAATTTGTTATTCCCTTCTTCAATGCATTAATAAATTTGTCAATCTTTCTTATGGCCTGGCATAATCTTTTATATTCCTCATTTGCAAATGTTTAAATATCTTCTTATAAGGGGTAACCTTTTTCAAAGTGTCTCTCTGATCAACCAAGAAGCTCATTGTCAGTTTTTACCTCGTTATCCTCAGAGAATTCTCATCAAATATCAACTACTTATCCTTTCATCCAAACTCTCACTCCCCAGTTATACTGAGGCATTATTTTGAAAATTAGCTTCAAAACTTTCTGTATGCAGGCAGGATCAAACAAATCTCTCATTTTGCACACATGTGCACCCATCTACATTCACTTGCATTTGCATGCATTCATTCGCATTCATCTGCATTCATCTACATCAATTTGCATTGAACTCCCCATTCAGGATAAGGGATAAATCCTGAGGCCCCGACAGTTGCCCAAGTTGTCGTAAGGGTGAAGACTGAAAATTTATACCAATGTTCGTGCTGGTAAACTTTCAAAATTCAGTGTTCGTGCTGGTAAACTTTCAAAACCCAGTACTCGTACTGGTAATCATTTAAAACCCAGTGCTCGTACTGGTAACCATTTAAAATCCAGTGCTCGTACTGATAATCTTTCAAAATCCAGTGCTTGTACTGGTACTCTTCTAAAATTTGATGCTCGTGCTAGTTGAACTAGTCCCAAATGTCATCTTTATACTTATCAACTTTTCTTTCCTTTAAATGTCTAGAATTGGTCTAGAAGAGTCGAGTTCCGATTCGAATCTTCTTCCAAATCCAATTCAGAATTGGTCTAGAAAATCCAAGTTTCGACTTGAATTTTCTTACAAATCCAATTCGTATAATTTTCTTTCCTCTAGATTCTAGAATTGGTCTAGAAGAGTCGAGTTCCGATTCGAATCTTCTTCCAAATCAAATTCAGAATTGGTCTAGAAAATCCAAGTTTCGACTTGAATTTTCTTACAAATCCAATTCGTATAATTTTCTTTCCTCTAGATTCTAGAATTGGTCTAGAAGAGTCGAGTTCCGATTCGAATCTTCTTCCAAATCCAATTCAAGATTGGTCTAGAAAATCCAAGTTCCGACTTGAATTTTCTTACAAATCCAATTCGTATAATTTTCTTTCCTCTAGATTCTAGAATTGGTCTAGAAGAGTCGAGTTCCGATTCGAATCTTCTTCCAAATCCAATTCAGAATTGGTCTAGAAAATCCAAGTTCTGACTTGAATTTTCTTACAAATCCAATTCGTATAATTTTCTTTCCTCTAGATTCTAGAATTGGTCTAGAAGAGTCGAGTTCCGATTCGAATCTTCTTCCAAATCCAATTCAGAATTGGTCTAGAAAATCCAAGTTCCGACTTGAATTTTCTTACAAATCCAATTCGTATAATTTTCTTTCCTCTAGATTCTAGAATTTGTCTAGAAGAGTCGAGTTCCGATTCGAATCTTCTTCCAAATCCAATTCAGAATTCGTCTAGAAAATCCAAGTTCCGACTTGAATTTTCTTACAAATCCAATTCGTATAATTTTCTTTCCTCTAGATTCTAGAATTGGTCTAGAAGAGTCGAGTTCCGATTCGAATCTTCTTCCAAATCCAATTCAGAATTGGTCTAGAAAATCCAAGTTTCGACTTGAATTTTCTTACAAATCCAATTCGTATAATTTTCTTTCCTCTAGATTCTAGAATTGGTCTAGAAGAGTCGAGTTCCGATTCGAATCTTCTTCCAAATCCAATTTAGAATTGGTCTAGAAAATCCAAGTTCCGACTTGAATTTTCTTACAAATCCAATTCGTATAATTTTCTTTCCTCTAGATTCTAGAATTGGTCTAGAAGAGTCGAGTTTCGATTCGAATCTTCTTCCAAATCCAATTCAGAATTGGTCTAGAAAATCCAAGTTCCGACTTGAATTTTCTTACAAATCCAATTCGTATAATTTTCTTTCCTCTAGATTCTAGAATTGGTCTAGAAGAGTCGAGTTCCGATTCGAATCTTCTTCCAAATCCAATTCAGAATTGGTCTAGAAAATCCAAGTTTCGATTTGAATTTTCTTACAAATCTAATTCGTATAATTTTCTTTCCTCTAGATTCTAGAATTGGTCTAGAAGAGTCGAGTTCCGATTCGAATCTTCTTCCAAATCAAATTCAGAATTGGTCTAGAAAATCCAAGTTTCGACTTGAATTTTCTTACAAATCCAATTCGTATAATTTTCTTTCCTCTAGATTCTAGAATTGGTCTAGAAGAGTCGAGTTCCGATTCGAATCTTCTTCCAAATCCAATTTAGAATTGGTCTAGAAAATCCAAGTTTCGACTTGAATTTTCTTACAAATCCAATTCGTATAATTTTCTTTCCTCTAGATTCTAGAATTGGTCTAGAAGAGTCGAGTTCCGATTCGAATCTTCTTCCAAATCCAATTCAGAATTGGTCTAGAAAATCCAAGTTCTGACTTGAATTTTCTTACAAATCCAATTCGTATAATTTTTTTTCCTCTAGATTCTAGAATTGGTCTAGAAGAGTCGAGTTCCGATTCGAATCTTCTTCCAAATCCAATTCAGAATTGGTCTAGAAAATCCAAGTTCCGACTTGAATTTTCTTACAAATCCAATTCGTATAATTTTCTTTCCTCTAGATTCTAGAATTGGTCTAGAAGAGTCGAGTTCCGATTCGAATCTTCTTCCAAATCCAATTCAGAATTGGTCTAGAAAATCCAAGTTCCGACTTGAATTTTCTTACAAATCCAATTCGTATAATTTTCTTTCCTCTAGATTCTAGAATTGGTCTAGAAGAGTCGAGTTCCGATTCGAATCTTCTTCCAAATCCAATTCAGAATTGGTCTAGAAAATCAGAGTTCCGACTCGAATTTTCTTTCAAATCCAATTCGCTTGGCTTTCCTTTAAAAGTTTGAACTTCTACTCAAACTACCCTGCAAGTTGGTCTAAAAGATCCGAGTTCCGACCCAAATTTTCTTTCAAAATCCAATTCATCTAGTTTTCCTTGAAGAGTTGAATTCCGATTCAAATCTTCCCTCAAAAACCCGGTTTAGTACCTGGTCCATTCAAAGCTCACGAGTTGGAATCATTCTTTCTTAAGCTATGATCCTTAGGTTGAATTCTTATGGAATTGATAGTTTGTAGGACGAACCCCTACGGGACCAATGCCGTTCTCAATAGAACCAATGTCGTTCTTAGGCTAAATCCCTATAGAACCCATGTCATTCTCAGTAAACCAATTCACAATTTCGACCTTCGGGTCAATCAATTTCCAATTTCCAATTTCCAATTTCCAATTTCCAATTTCCAATTTCCAATTTCCAATTTCCAATTTCCAATTTCCAATTTCCAATTTCAAATATCAAATATCAAATTTCAAAATTCTAATTTCCAAAATTTGACCCTTTTGGTCATCCAATACCAATTTCAATCATTTTCTCTTGCGAGAGACCCTTTTTATAGGGAGAGTTCGAGGGAGCTCGCTCTTTTCGCATGCTATCCAATTCGTTCACTTAGCCCCTTTTCAGGAAGAGTTTGAAGGGACTCGTGTCTTTGTGAACCGTTTGCAAAACAAAATTCCAAATTTCACACAAGGAACCCTTTTTATAGGGAGAGACTCGACGGCGACTTGCTTTCCTTGTGGCCCCATAATTTCAGACTAGGCCATTTCATCATGAAGGACCCTCTTTTCAGGGAGAGTGTGATGAACTCGTTCCTTCATGACCAATTTACCAACCTCACCAATTCCGGCCCCCTTTCCATAAGAGAAGCCTAATGTTAGGCAGTTTTGACGAAAGCTTAATTTCTCTTCGAAAGTTCGTTTTGCAAACACCTCCTCTTCAGGGAAGAGAGGAGTAATTCCCAATTCTAATTTCTGAATCTTCTTCTTTGGGGAAAGGAGAAGAGAATTTTTGTCATCGATGTGTTGCGTTGTGCTTCAAATGCTCGCTTTCACAAAAGGATTTCAAGAAAGTTTTGCCAATTTGTCATTAAATATTTGTTGATTTCAAAAATCTTTATTGCACAAAATTATTACCTCAAAATACCCTCAGTATTACTTCCGAAAGGACAAAACTTTCGCGAAAAAGGATTCAAAGTTCAAAATCTTTCTATTGGCCAACCAAAAGGATGAAGAATAAATCCGCGATATGGCCAGTAAAGAAAACTCAATGATGTTGCAAAGCCATAAGTGATTGATATTGATCGCAGTCAATGGCACATTTTTAAAGACCTTTCTTGAAAAATAAAGCAGTCGAAATATCCTGGGTGATACAAAAAAATCCACTCAATTTCCATATCTCCTCAATCACCTAAGCTGCAATTAAATATCTGCAAAAGGGATCTCTCAATTGTTGTCAAGATGAAGGCGAATTAAGCGAGTCGACACCCGGGGCCAAAGAAGATTTGGATCATCTCCAAGATGACGGAGTTTATGACGGATCCTTCCATGGAAAATTCAGATCACTGTCGAGATGAAGGCGAGTGTGATGAGCCTACTGACAAACCCTAAAAGGTATTTAATTTCTGCTATCATCAAGAGATTTCCTACCAAAGAGCCAATAACTATCAAGATAATCCCTGAGAGAAAAGAAGGATCGGAACATCTCTGAGATGAAGAAGTTTGTGACGTACCCTTCCAAAAAAAAAGAGAGAGACAAGTCAGGACATCTCCAAAATGAAGGATGATGTAATTCCCGAAAAATCCAAGAGAGCTCCAATCTGCTAAAAAGAGAGTGCAGAAAGATCATCATGAGAAAAGAATTTCAGGATATCAGACTGCCAAATCTATCAAGAATCTTCTTTAATTTTGTGAAATTCTTTTATCAATATTCTTTCACCAATAGCTCTCGCAATATCAAGAATACTTTCTTTCCCGTCCATATCAAGGAAATTGATAGCTTCCTTGAAAGAAAGCCAATCGCAAGCAATTTGAATTCGAATCTTGATTCTACGGAGTTAAGCCCAGTCGGAGGTAATACTTCAGGTAGAAAAGAGGAAACACTTTCAAAACAATGTGCATCATTTTAAATTATTTTAAATCAACAATGATTTTCAACATTTTGACAATATTTTCTAGCTATCCTGGCGTGAAGCGAGATCTTGAGGTTCATCTTTGGCGCATCCTGACATCAGTTGTTATCCCTTTTAAGGACTTGATAACGGGAGTTTTCAAGAATTCCTTCCCTTCTTTGGTATAATCTGAGCGCACGGGCTCTCAGATTCGCACACTTCCCTGTGTCCCCACTGTCCCATCATAGACAGTCCAATTTCGGCTTGAGGTTAAGCCACCAATTTCAGCAAAAGGCAATTTTAAAAGTTAATTAGTCTCAGCAATGAGGCGCACAAAATCAATCCCTTTTCAAACTTTAGGAACCCCAATTTACTTCCTTTTGCAAAACCCCTATCGGATTCATTGTGCGAAAATCCGAAGGTTTCATCACGGTCTCTTCTTTCGAGGATTCCGTCTATTTTCTGCCCAATCAGGTTAAGGGTATAAACCTGGGCCTCCTTTGATGAGGTATTCCATTTTTTGCCCAATCAGGTTAAGGGTATAAACCTGGGCCTCCTTTGATGAGGTATTCCATTTTCTGCCCAATCAGGTTAAGGGTATAAATCTGAGCCTCCTTTGACGAGGTATTCCATTTTCTACCCAATCAGGTTAAGGGTATAAACCTGAGCCTCTTTTGATGAGGTATTCCATTTTCTACCCGATCAGGATAAGGGTATAAACCTAAGCCTCCTTTGATGAGGTATTCCATTTTCTGCCCAATCAGGTTAAGGGTATAAACCTGAGCCTCCTTTGATGAGGTATTCCATTTTCAACCGGGTCAGGTTAAGGGTTAAACCTGAGCTTCGTTCCATACGAGGTATTTGTCGTCCCATCCAGGTTAAGGGCAAAACCTGAATCTCATTTCCTTTTGAAGTAAAATTTTCTCCTTATTCTCCATTTCATATCTACCATCATCATTTGAATTAATTCTTTCATGCCCAGTCAGATTTATCTAACTGGGGCATTTTATAATCCAAATTTGGTGTGTTTTCTTTGCCACTAAGCTCGGCCCTATACCGACTTAGTAGCAAAGAGGGGCATCTGTAAACACCCCAAATTTTCACCCTCATTCAGTATTCATCCATTTCATATGTAATTGCATATCACTGCATACATTTTTGCATATCATTTCATTGCATGTCATTACATCTCATTTTTGAGATCCAACACTCTTGTTTTCAAAACATTCAATCCAGATTTGAGTTTTAAAACTTTCTTTCAAAATCAATTTCAAAACCTGGGTTTTTAGTCAACATTCTATCATTTCCAACCCCAGAACTTCATATTTCAAACTATTTTCTTAGAAAATGATATGGATTCATTTCAAACTCAATTTCAATTGATTTTAATTCTCAGATGAGGCCCATTTAGGTGGTGTCGCTTCTGGATTCCTTCACTTATCAAAAAACTCAAAAATCTTAGAGTCCTAGTTGGATCAGGACTCTTTTTCCAGAGTCTTAGTCGGATCAAAACTCTATTTTTCACTACCTTTTTACCTGTCTTTGAAGAAAACCTTTCAAAATCTTCTGTTTTGGCCAAAAGTTCAGAGTCCTAGTTGGATCAGGACTCTTCTTCAAGAGTCCAGTCGGATTAGGACTCTTTTTCAGAGTTTCAATTGGATTGGGACTCTAATCTTTTACAGCTATTTTTATCCATTTTCAATCAAATCTTTCAAAATCTTTCAAAATGAGTCAGAAACTCAGAGTTTCAGTCAAAGCAGGACTCTGTTCAGAGAATCCTAGTTGGATCGGGACTCTGATCTTGATTTCAATTTTGAGAGAATCTTTCATAAATCTTTCAATCTACCAAAACTATTACACTTTTATCAAAGAATTTCAAAATTCTGAGATTTTGTCTGAGAGTCCTGATCAAATCAGGACTCTACCCCAGAGTCCTGATCGAAGTAGGACTCTATCCAAAATTGATGTTCTCGCTTCATTTTCACTAGTTTTCAAAAGCTTTGCCCAAGTTTCATCATTTGCTCATCAGAAAACCAAATCTTTTAGAGTTCTGATCGAATCAGGACTCTTTCTTAGAGTCCTAATCAGAACAGGACTCTGAACCAAAACTTCAATTTCATCCTGTTTTTAACTATTTTCCAAAATTCTCTCATTTGTTTTCTCAGAAAATCCAAAAATCTGAGAGTCCTAGTTCAATCAAGACTCTGTTCTCAGAGTCTCAGTTGGATCAGAACTTTATCTTATTTCAATATTCGTTATTGTTTTCACTGTTTTGACAAGTTCCTTTATTTGTTTTTCAGAAAATACCAAAAAAATCTAGAGTTTCAGTCTGATCAGGACTCTGTCCCAGAGTCCTAATCCAGTCAGGAGTTTGTTCTAGAGTCTGTTTTTACTTCTATTTTTTATTTATTTTTATTTGTTTTTTAAAAACTAGGTCATTTTGTAGAATCCAGTTAATTCAGGACTCTATTTCAAAGTTCTGATTGAGTTAGGAGTCTAACCCTAACAGTATTTTCTGACTTATTTCATCATTTTCGATTAAATCTTTTCAAAAACTCCTTCATTTGGCATTTAAAAATCTAAATCACAGAGTCCTAAAAATCCAGGACTCTAGCCCAGAGTTCCAGTTTGCTTAAAACTCTATTTTTAGAACTTTGAATTTCAACTGTTGATTTTAACCCATTTTTAAAGCCATTTTTAGTATTTATTTCAAGATTTTCAAAACTTCGATGTGGGGCCCACCCCGTTGGTGCCGTATCTAGAGGAGTTCTGACTCAGTCAAGACTCTGTACCATTTCAAAACTTTCAATCTCAAAGTCTACTTTTGAATTTCTTTTCAAAAACCTCTCATTTTCAAGTTTTAAAATCATTTTTTGAAAATTCAAGTGGAGCCCACTCGGGGTGGCGCCATATTCGAGTAAGTCAGGGCTAGACTAGGGTTAGTCAGTGTCTTGGTTAGGAGTTTAGAGGAGTCAAAAATAATTTTGAAAATTCATTTTATTTAAGTTTTAAACCATTGGTTTTTAAAGGTTTTAAATTCAGGTTTTAAAAACCAAATGTGGGTCCATACTAGGTGGTGCCACATTTGGACTTTCTAGGGTTTAATTAGGGGTTAATTAGGGATTAATTAGAGTCCCACCTAGGCTATAATGCTCCAAAAAATCGTTGCCCTTAGTGGATTTATTAGAAAGAGTCTTGAAAAAATGAAAAAACCTCTTAATTAACCCTAATTAAGTGACTTTTTGAAAATCTATAAATAGGGGACCTAAAGGGGGTCAAGAATGAGCTCTTTTTCTCTCAAATTTTCGTGGCCACTCTCTCCTCTCCAGCACCTCTACCTTCCTCCATTGCAGCTGCAGACCCAAGGTGAGTTATTTAATATTATTTTATTATTTTTATTAGTTTTTTTATGATTTTTCAATAGATTTCACCATGGAAACTCTTGTGTTCATGGATTTAACCATGGATTTCATCCAAGAACCCCAAAATCGACCGAATCAGATGATCTAACGCAGTTTGAGGGTGATTTCAAGGATTCTAATCCATTAGAATCGATTAGAGGTACGTTTTTCATATTCTTAACCGACGAAACATGAGATTTACCCGTTAAATGGGTCAAATCCATGATTTCAAAGGTGAAAGCAAATTCCAGCCATTGATTCCCTGTATTTTATTTATTTATCTGTTTATTCATGTTTATTTTACGTTTTACAGCATAGAAATAATTTTTATTTACTGTTTTATGGTTTATTTTATTGTTTTTCATTAGTTAATGCATATTTTCTCAAGTTTCTTAGATTTCTGTGTGTTTTTAGTTTAGAACAGAAAAGAGCATGCTGTTTTGGATTGAACTGTGTTGTTAATTTCTGATTTTTTTATATGTGATGCATGCATATGTTATTGAACTACTGTAAAAAACTCAAAGATTTTGAACTTCGGGAACCTTGTCAAAAAAATCAGGCACCAAATCGGGTTTTTAAAACTTTAAAATCGTTGTTAAAATCAAGAGGGTAACTTGCTGTGATGATATTTTTCTCATCTTATATCCGATTTTAGATCTGTAAATTGATATGGATTCATGTTGATTAGATATATTTACTGTGAAATGTTCAGAATTTTTGACCACTGTTTATTATTTTTCCTCTGTCAGAAACTCTGATTTTTAATTTAAAACTCGTTAGGGTTTACCAAAACCTTAATCAAACTTGTGTTATTCGTAAATCCCAAAATACAGATCTGATTCATGATCTGTAAAAAATGAGTATTATTATTTTTCTGTAAACTATTCACTGTTAAAATCTCAAATATTTTGGAATAGTATTGATATTTATCCCGGAATTTGTAATCTGCAGTGTCTTTTTAACTCATGTTTGGTTTGCAATATTCAGGCCCGGATTGCCGGTAGAGGATCTCCTTGATCCTAAGTGATTTTTCATATCTGTAAAAAAGAAAAGTTCTGTTTTTATGTCTATTTGGTATCTGTCAAAAATCATAAATTTTCATGGAGGTTTGACCCCTGGTTCGGGTCTTGGACTGAGACTGGTTGGTGAGCTAGGTCAAAAATAGCATATTTTTAGGGTTTGATGCTATTTTTTAGATTATTTTAATGCCAAAAAAATATTTTTATAATTCTAATTGGATATTAGGGTTATAACAAGTGCAGGTACCAATTTTGAGGATTTTTAGAATCCGTTTGATGGCTGAATTAAGCAAATTGCAAAACAGGGCACCCGAAGAATTCCAAAACACTGCAAAAATCACAAAATTTATGATATTCTTGGATTTTTGTGCATAAGCATATATGTTTAGGGTTTAATCACATTCATAATTATATTAGGATGCTTTAGGTTTAATTTGATGCTCATTTGATTTCATTTAGTGCATAAAACCTAAGTTTTTACAAAAATATTTTCTAAAAAACCTAATTTCAAGGCCATAGTCTTGCTATCAGGGGCAATTTGGTCATTTGACCTAAATTTCGAAATCCCTAACCCTAATTTTCATATTTTTAATCATATCACATCATATTTAGTTTGATTTATCTTTATTCGTATTTCAAAACTTGCATTTACCAAATATCTTTCTAAAAACCCTAATTTCAAGGCCATAGTCTTGTTATTAGGGGTATTTTGGTCATTTTAACCCCAATTTCGAAATTTCATATCTTATCTTCCTTATTTATTCAATTTTATTTCATACTTTATCATTTTGATTTAAGGAAATCATGGCAAAAAGGCTTATATCTAGCAAAATCCAGCAATTTCCTGATTTTGCTGGATAAATCTAGAAAAGCCAACATATCATCACTAACAAAGTTTTCTAGTTTTGCAGGTACATTGAAGACTTTATTTTTCATGTATTTAAATTTCAATAGTGATGTAATTTATAATTAAACTTTGGAATAAGAATTTATATTTTCTGCTTAGCTTAGGCTGCATTGCATATAGTTTATTTTCTTCTTAATAATGTTAATGTGTGATGGATGATGATTCATGCATATTCAAAGTCACTATGGTCTACACGAATGGCACATACACTAGCTTTTATGAAGTTTATAAACTTGGTGGAATTCGTATTTATGTCCATAGTCAGAATACGAAAGATACCCAGATTTATGATCTTCACATTAGCCACATTCAGCCTACACTCTTAGGCTAACTTCAAAATGCACTGCATTTCTCAAAAATACAAAAAGTATTTCTCAATTCTTCAAATCCATATTCATTCATTTCATGCATTTGCCAATTCCAATTCAAATTTCAATTCAAAGAAGTTTATTTTTCTCAAAAATTTCCTAAGTCTTATTCAAAAATCGATTTTCTCAAAATATTGATTTGCCAATGATATTTCAAGTATTTCCCAAATTCCAAATTCGATTTTTCTAAGTTATATTTTCAATTTCAAAGTTTGAATTCAAAGAAACCAAGTTTTTCAAAGTTATTTCACATTTTTCAAAATCAATTTTCACAAAATCTCAAGATTTCTTCAAAAACTGATTTTTACTTTTCTCAGAAGTACATTTCAAATCCCAATTCACGATTTTCCATGTGATATCTATTCTAAGTGTTTCAGTTATTCAAAGCAAACATCATGTTTTCAAAGGTGCATTTTCAGAAAATCCATAGCACATGCCTGATTCTATGTGCATTTAGAAATTAGAATATGATTTAGACAAGTTGAATAGAGCAGAGCAGTAGATTGATCCTTGGTTTGATTACCCCTGTTAAAGGTGGCAGGAACGGTCAAACCTCATACCGACAGGCGAGTCCCATTCTACGGAATTTTCCCGCATTTTAAAACGGAGGCGAGTTATTTTCAAAAACTATTTCAAAGGTCAGTTTGACTCGCAAAAGTTAAAAATTTTGCGATGATAACAAATATGTATAATATTTTATGTGAACTATACACCTATGGAAGTCTGCTGTTACAGACATGCAGCAGTGAGTGTATGCAAATTGATGTGCACATACTAAAAGTGAAGTGCAGTGGGTGTTGTGGAGTGTGGTTTTGCAAAATGGCTGTAGCTTGTGAATGGACAACAGTAGGGTGCTGTTGAGATATACAAGGGATGTAATGAATACAAAGAAGATGATAGCACTAAAAAAAATGTTTATACAGAAGGTGCAACTTATGACAGCTGTAGGGACCACCACTATTTGATTTCCCCTTTTTAGATACACATGCTTTCAGCCTTTTTGTCCTAGAATTGCATTAACGTGTCATAGCCATCTGTCCATCCTTCTGATTGTCCTCCGCCTTTTGCCTGGGCCTTGCTTGGTTACATCAACAACTAATAACCATACAAAAATTTAACAGAGACTCATTTTTTCCTCGTTTGAGCTACAATACAATGAGAGGATCCATCAGAAGATCCCAAAATTTGTTTACTTTCAAGAGAGACCCTGATCAGATTATTGTTACTGCGCACCAGCAATGGGAAAAATCAATTGGCGACAATGAGAGTGTCCAGTAGAGAAAAAAAAGGGACATTTCAAACATTGTCAATAGACAACTATTAAAGTCTGGTTAAATGGCACATGTCTGAAGATAGCATCCCAGCCGAGACATTGCCCCCCCAATTGAGGTGTTGCAATTCTTCCTTCCAATGTGCGAGTCTTAGTATCCCAATAATGAGCTAGCTCTGGATAAGATCCCTAGGATGATCTTTGCTTGACGAGAATATTTGTTTCAAAACGTTTGGAAACTTCACCAGAGCAAGTCATGTGGGTCTCAAGGTTCTAGATACTCAAATACCAACGAATGGTGGATTGGCAACAGGAAATCGATCCCTTAAGAAGCACTTATACTTTTACATACATCCTAATCTCCTGATTATGTAACTAAGAGCAAAAAAATTTATTCTAAATAATGAATATAGACCTGAAGAGGAATGAGCCTATCAAGATCATGCGACTTGCTGATGTATAGAGGAAGGACTAGAGGTGAAAATGGGTAACAGATGGATGGAAATTGTCCTAATCAAACCTGAAAATAAAAAAAAGAAAACGGATCTCAAGCTTAACAGATTTAGTGAAGGCATCTTGACAGAGTAAACGATGGTGTCTGGTAAAACTGATTTTACATGTCGAGTAATATCTGGGTCAAAATTCTGAAGAGAGAAAAAGAAAATTTACAACCAACAGTTTCAGCAGAAAGTGAATTTGATCAAACTTCAGTTCTGACTCTAACCACACCCTTTGAAGAAAAGAACATATATACAGTGCTGCGCAAGCATGTTGAATCAACCAATTTGGCTGAAGATGGACCTGCATATTTCAATCTAAATGACAAATTCGAGAGCAGATCTTTACATTAAGATGACCATCAGACTAATGACTCCAAGATTCCAATCAAAACCCTGATGAGCCGAGTTTATGGATTTAATATCTGTCACATTTATAACCAATGGATTTAATACTTGAAACAAATGAAGTTAAATTTGAAGTGGTTTGACATCGAGTCTTCATGCGTGGATTGAGCATGATGAAACCTAGTTAATACCTCAGATTAACCACAGATGGATACAAAATCAAAGGAATGATTGGATAGACCAGTACAATAATCATTCAGATTCAAGTTCAAGTAAATTAAAAAAAAATGAGAGAGGAAGCAAGGTGGTACTGAATGGAAGGGATAGGCTTCACAAACCTGCAGCGGATGGTAATATACACAGAGAATGCACAGGGGTTGTATTTCTGTCAACCAAACTCAAATTCTGATTGTACATTGTATGTCGACCCCATATTTTGGACCCAGAGAGAAAGAAATGGAAAAGAAAAAAAGAAAAAATGGAAGTAACTCTCATTACATATCTGACAAGTTGAGATTTTCTCCAACGTTTGCATTCACTGAGACTTCAATCTCTGGAAATCAAATAGAATGAAGCACCTGATCTTTGAGGAAATGCTTAAATAGGGTGTTAAGAATACATTAATGTGGTTGACATTCCTTTTCGCCACTTCACTGTATCATCTCAGAGCCGCCTGCTGGTTTATCTACATTGCAACTTTTATTATCAGCAGAGTATATGTATATTTACAGGGAAACACACCTTTTTTTTTATCTTATGGAAAGCTTTGTAAGTTTTCTCAGATCTCCCAATTAGGCAGAGCTTCGTAGGTGTTTTCGCTAGGTAACACTCCCTGTTTCATTAGGCTATTGGAAAATCTGTAGGCACTTCTTAGCCTACTTTAGCCTACCTGATTTACAGATACTACTGATCAAAGCAGTATACAAGATCGGATTAGGGAACCTTATTCCCTCATTGATTAACAGACAAGAATCACCTGTAAGGATTGCAAGATTACATTTATTGCCCTTTCTCGTTATTATCAGTCATATTAAAAGGTAATCAATCAAGCCATAACAGAAAAAGATCACGTAACTTCAAAAGGATAACACATAAATATTTAATGTGAACAGAGAGAGACATAATCAATTAATCATAAGCATTGATAACTTATTTATGCAATATTGAGGTAAAATGACTAGTGGGCGATCTTGTTGGAGACCAATAAGAATACAGATATAGGAACATAAATGGCAAGATATACTTGGTGATATGGCCCCTGATGCAAAAAAAAAAATTGATAGTCATTACCATTATTTTGAGAAATTGTATGCCCTCTCAGGTAACGCATTGTACAACTTAATTTAAAGAATGACAACATGGTTTGGTTAATGCACATAACAGAAAATTTGGATGGATCCTGAACACAATCAGATAATCAGTGTGATATCTTGCTTAAATGAAGACCCAGCAGCGTTAATTCAACAACTAGCGTGAATAAAAAATAAATAAAAAAAGAAAACTAGAAAACCGGGACTAATTCCTAGCGGGAGATCTAAGCATGGACGGGCATGGCACATCACGGAAAGAAGAGCACGAGGAAGAAGAAAAATGCCTCAATGAGTTTACTACGAGCATGCATGAATGGAGGGAAGTACAGGAACTATGTTGATCAATCATGCATTAACAATGGTAGCTACAGGATTTCCAAGAGTATAGCAGATCTGAACGATGTGTGTTGAGATCTAAATTCGTAAAAAAAAAATCAAATTACAAAATGGTAAGCCAAAGGTCGGAATCTTTCATCCTGTTGATGTCACATATCTGGAGATTGGTTTTAGCTAATAAGCGAACCGAGGTTGCAGAGATGTTTTGATAGAGATATAAGAGAAAGAAAAATCAGAGAAATGCCCGTATCTAAAAAAAAATGGAAATCAATAGAGAGAGGGAAAATGCTTACCGTGGTTGGGCTTCGATTGAGAGGAAAACGGTGTTGCCTCTAGGAGGAGAGATAATCAGAAGATAAAACCAGATGCAGGGGCGTGATTGGGGGTTTGTTTCCTGGATGTCTGAGGGCGTCTGGTGGTGGAGATCATTCTTTAGCCAACGAGAGATGCCCGATGTGAAGTGAATCAAAAAGAAAAAAAAGACCTCTGCAGTATGCTTATGTAGAGGCTGGAGGAAAGGAAGGCTTTCCCGTCGATCAAAAGGAAAACTGAGGACAACGGGATGTTGCTCGAGGTGAGGCAAATGAGGTCAATAGCCGATAATGGATGATGAAAGTAAGGGATCCCTTGGGTCGATCTCCTACAGTTGCTTATATAGAGGATGGGAGAAGAATCGGGAAGGGGTTGGTTGGAGATTGACGGATGAGGGAGGAAGGAAGATGTTGATGGTGATGAGAGGTTGGAGATGAGAGAGGGAGGGGAGAAGGCGCTCGACATTCGACCCCTTGCGAAAAACCCTAAAAAGTTTTTTTTACGGGGTCCTTCAGATTTTTCACGCATTTTCACCAGGTTTTTCTAAAAAAAAAGTGGGGTTTTCTTAAAAAGGATATTTTCAGAAAAAGGTTTTCAAAAACCGATTTTTGTTAGATATATATATATATATTTCTTTTTCTTTGCATTTTCCATTTTTTGGTATTTTTGAAATGAAACTAGGGAGAAATATAGGATTTTAAAATCATTTTATAATTTTTGAGAAATATTTAAAAAAAGAAGGGTTTTTCTGAAAATTCAAGGTTATTTTAGGGAAATTTCTTCAGAAGAATGGGTTCGGATCTAGGTTTTGAGAAAATGTTCGAGTTTTGAAACTCGAATCAAGAAATATAACGTGATGGGTCCAAACGGATGCCGGATGGACTGACCGAGCTATTTAAAAACTATTTTTGGTATTTTTTCTAATTTTAATTGAAAAGTTGGACAACGAGACTCAGATTCGTATCTGGACCATGGATCTGGATCCAAAATCAAGTCAAACATATAAAATGAATTTAATTTCAGTAAAATTTGAGAAATGAACTGGAATTTAGATTTAAGAGTGACTCAATTACTCAGAAAATGGGATTAGGGGCAAAAAGAGAATATTTATAAGATTTTGAAAAATTTGGGGTGTTCACAGATGCCCCTCTTTGCTATTAAGCCGGTTGAAACCGAGCTTAGTGGCAAAGAAATACTCCAAATTTTGAAAAATGCCCCAGTCAGCAGATCTAAACTGGGTGTGGAAGGATTATTCTGAAGACATGGCTTTTCAGGCTTAAGATCTTATTCCGAATGGCTTTGGAGAGACAAAATCCTCGAAAATGATATGACTGAATAATAGAAATGAGGAAATCGTGATGGGGCTTTGGGCGAAGATCTCAAAAATGATTAAAGGTAAGAATTTTGATCAAGTCTCATGGGTGAGACAAGATCAACCTTTTGGAATGAGTTAGGTTTAGCCCTTAGCCTGGATGGGACGAAGATAGATCAAGATAGTTTTGGATGGTGAAAGGAATATAAGCAGACCTCGATGGGACATTTTGAGAGAAAAATGCCTCGTGAGATAAAATTCAAGCATGATCCTTTCTTGGATGGATATACAAAAACATGAATTCCTACGTGGGGAAAAACCATGATGAGACAGGGAGGGTTACCTCGTCGAAACGAGACTCAGGTTTAAACCAAACCTGAAAGGAAGATACCTCGTGGAACGAGGTTCAGGATTAACCCTTATCCTGAAAGGGACGACCATACAGGATCCTCGAACGAGAAAGCCGTGATGGGACAACGAAATGCATCGCCAAAACGAGATTCAAGTTTAACCCTTGACCTGAGTGGAGGGAAACCGTACGGAATCCTCGGATGAATAAACCGTGGTGGGACTAGAAAGGATACCTAGTCGAAACTCAGGTTTTAACCCAAACCTGAGAGGAGGGATACCTCATGGAGCGAGGTTTAGGCTTAACCCTTATCCTGAAAGGGACGACCATACAGAATCCTCAAGTGAGGAAGCCGTGATGGGACAACAAAATGCATCGCCAAAGCGAGATTCAAGTGTAACCCTTGACCTGAGTGGGGAAATCGCACGAATTCCTCGAATGAAGAAACCGTGGCGGGACTAGAAAGGATATCCAGTCAAAATGAGACTCAGGTTTAACCATAACCTGAATGGAAAGATACCTCACGAGCTGAGGTTCAGGCTTAACCCTTAACCTGAAAGGGGCGACCACAAGGAATCCTCAGATGACGAGTCCATGATGGGACCTTCGAAATTTGGACGAACAAATCCAAATGGGGTTTGCGAGAAGAGAAAAACAAGGGATTCCCTAAAGCTTGGAAAGAGGATGATCTGGGCCGTCTCATTGCTGAGACTAAATCAGCTTTCTAAAAACAGACGACCTCTCGCAGAAGGTTGGGTGATACCTCGAGGAGCGAGATAACAGGTTTAATCTTTAGCCTGAATGGATACAGGATCCTCGAGGAGCGAGGAAACTATGATGGGACCTCTAGACTTTGCACAACAAGTCCGAGAGGGGTTTGCAAAAGGATGAAAATGGGGGTCCCTAAAGCTTGAAAAGGGGTTGTTCTTGGGCGCCTCATTGTTGAGACTGAAAATAGCTTTTGACAATAACAGACCTTTTGCAAAAAGTTCAGGTTTAACCCTTATCCTGAGCGGGAACTGTCTATGGCGGGACAGTGGGGAACGCAGGGAAGTGTGCAAATCTGAGAGCGCTCAAATCAGACAGAAGGGAAGGACTTTTCAATCCTAATGAGGGATGATGTCAAGATACGTCAAAACGAACATCAAGTTCTTGCTTCATTTTGGGGATAACGAGAAAATGTTGCCAATAAGATGTCAAAAATTGTAGTTGATTCAAAATGATTGAATTGTGCTTATGTGTGAAAATATCACATCTTTCTACCTACAGTATTAGCTCCAATTGGGCTAACTCCGTAGAATCAGGAATCAAATTCAAATTTGTTGTTGTTGAGTTTCTTCAAGGAAGATATCAATTTCCTTGATATGAAAGGAGAGGAAATTTTCTTAGCTTCATAAAAGCAATTGGGTGAAAAGATATTGATAAAAGAATTTCACAAAGGTAAAGATAATTCCTGACAGTCTCGGGCAGTTTGATATCCTGGGCATTTTCCCATGATGATCTTTTTGCACTCTTTTGAGTTATGGAGCTTTCTTGGGCTTTTACATCGTCCTTTATTTTGGAGATGTCCTGACTTTTCTCTCTTTTTCGGGGAAGGGTACGTCACAAACTCCTTCATCTTGGAGATGTTCCGATCCTTCTTTTTCTTTTTCAGGAATTAGGCTTGATGATATTGGTTCATTGGTCAAAACTCTCTAGATGATAGCAGAAATCAAATATCTTTCAGGGTTTTGTTGGGAGGCTCATCGCAGTCGCCTTCATCTTGACGGTGCTCCGAACGTTCCTTGGAAGGATCCTTCACAAACTCCTTCATCTCGGAGATGATCCAAATCTTCTTTGGCCCTGGGGGTGTAACTCGCATATTCATCTTCATCTTGACGACAATTGAGAGATCCCTTTTGCGGATATTTGATTGCAGCTTAGATGACTGAGGAGATATGGATTGGGTAGGTTCTTTTTTACTGCCTAGAATATTTCCACTGTCTTACTGCCAAAAGAACAATCATTAAGAATGTGCCATAGCTATGATCAATATCAGTTCACATATGGCTTTTCAACATCATTGAATTTTTTCTTTGCCGGTCATATCGCAGATTTTTCTTCATCCTCTTGGTTGACCAACAGAAAAAGCTTGAATTCAGTTCTTAGTTCACAAAAGTTTTGTACTTTTTTGAAAATAATACTGAAGGTAGTTTGAGGTAATTCTTGATGCGATGAAAGCTTTGAGATCAACAATGACTTTCGATAGCAAATTGGCAAAATATTCTTGAAATCCTTGATGAATGTGATTGCTTGACACCCGATCGACACATCCGTGACAAAATTCTCCTCTCTTTTTCCCAAAAAAGAGAGACTCAGGCTTAAGCCCTTACCTGAATGGGAAGTTGGAAATACTCCTCTCTTCCCCAAAGAGGAGGTGTTTGCAAAACGAAATTTTCGAAGAGAAATTAAGTTTTTGTCAAAACTCCCTATCTTTAGGCTTCTCTTATGGAAAGGTGGCTGAAAAAACAAAGTTGAGAAAGTATCACAGAGGAACGAGTCCATCACACTCTCCCTAGAAGAGGGTTCTCTGTAAAGGGGTTGGCCAAAGATGAGAAAACGAGGGCCACAAGAAGAAACGAGCTTCCGTCGAAGCTCTCCCTGAAAAAAGGGTTCTCTTGTGTAAAGTAGGTTGTTGTTTTGCAAACTGTTTGCGAAGAAAACGAGTCCCTTCAAACTCTCCCTGGAAGAGGGTTCTTGCGAACGAAAGATGGTTGCATGCGAAAGGAACGAGCTCCCTTGAACTTTCTCTGAAGAAGATCCTTCGCAAGAAAAACTATTGATTTTGGACAAAATAATAACCCGAAGGTTGAAATTGAGAATTTAGAGCTTGAATTGTTGATGATTGGTTAGTACAAAGACTGAACCTGGAAGGCTAACTTGATCAGTCAGCCAGACACTAGCAGGAGCGCTAGATGTACCAGCATGAGCACTGGATTTAAAGATGTACCAGTACGAGCACTGGATTTTGACAAACACACTAGTACGAGCACTGGATTTCAAAATGCCTCAGTATGAGCACTGAGTTTCAAAAATGCACACCAGTACGGGCACTGGGTTTTCGAAATGCACACCAGTACGAACACTGGGTTTTCGAAAGTGCATACCAGTACGAGTATTGATATTTTTTGAAGAGGCACATCAGCACGAGCACTTGAGTCTTCGAAGCTGCACCAGTACGAGCACTGGATTTTCAAAAATGCACTGGTACGAGCACTGGGCTTTCTTACAGAGAGTTGAGAAAGAGACCAACATTCACAGATACTTGAGAATTAAGTGAGAATGATTGTCGGTGTTTCAGGATTATCCCTTATCCTGAAGGGGGTGTTCAGGTTTGTCCCTTAACCTGAAAGGGAAGGCAAGGAGAATTTTGGTCCAATACGAGCATTGGATCAACAGGGAAATTCGAGTCGGAACTCAAGAAAATAAGAATATACAAAAGCGAAAAATCCGAGTCGGAACCCGGTTTTCCAAAATAAAAGAAAGAGTGAGAATCGAGCTTGAGAACTCAAATTCTCGACATAGCAAATTGGTTCCCATACGAGCATTGGATCCAAAGGAAGTTCGAGTCGGAACCCAATTTTTCAAAATAAAAGAATGAATGAGAATCGAGTTTGAGAACTCGAATTCTTGACGCAGCGGTTGGTTCCAACACGAGCATTGGATCCAAAAGGAAGTCTGAGTCGGAACCCGGGACTTCAGAAATAAGAATATACAAAAAGGAAAATCCGAGTTGGAACCTGGTTTTTTAAAATAAAAGAAAGGATGAGAATCGAGTTTTGAGAACTCGAATTCTCGACGTAGCAATTGGTCCAACACGAGCATTGGATCCAAAAGGAAGTCTGAGTCGGAATCCGGAACTTCAGAAATAAGAATATACAAAAAGAGAAAATCCGAGTCGGAACCCGGTTTTTCAAAAAATAAAACGATGAATGAGAATCGAGTTTGAGAACTCGAATTCTTGAAGCAATGATTGGTTCCAACACGAGCATTGGATCTAAAGGAAGTTTGAGTCGGAACTCGAAGTTTCAGAAATAAGAATATACAAAAGAGAAAATCTGAGTCGGAACCCGGTTTTTCAAAATAAAAGAATGAATGAGAATCGAGTTTGAGAACTTGAATTCTCGACGCAGCGGTTGGTTCCAACACAAGCATTGGATCCAAAAGGAAGTCCGAGTCGGAACCCGGGACTTCAGAAATAAGAATATACAAAAGGGAAAATCTGAGTTGGAACCTGGTTTTTCAAAATAAAAGAAAGAATGAGAATCGAGTTTTGAGAACTCGAATTCTCGACGTAACAATTGGTTCCAATACGAGCATCGGATCCAAAAGGAAGTCTGAGTCGGAACCCGGAACTTCAAAAATAAGAATAAAAGGGAAAAACTTGAGTCGGGGCTCGGATCTTCCAAAAATAAAAAATAAAAAAATAAAATGAAAACAAAGCCTGAGTCGGAACTCAGACGGGAGGGAAATAGCTCCTTCCCAAAAGTTGGATTTTAAAAGGATTGACAAAAAGCATGAATAGATTTTGATGATGAGGGTGAGAAACTTATTCAAGGTCCTTGACCCAAGATGGCCTAAGACCTGAATTTCATTTAGGATGGTTTTTAGGATTATCCCTGATCCTGGAGGAAAAATTTGAAAAAGATTGGTAGAAATGGATAAAGGATAAAAGGATTGATAAATTAATGGTATTGACAATAAAGATTTAGTAGAAATCGACAGAAATTTGAGAAAAAATTAATGATAGATGAATTTAGGATTATCCTCTGTCTTGAAAGAAAATAAAGGGCCTCGCGGGACAAGGTTCAGGTTTTATTTCTTAACCTGAAAGGGAAATACCTCATTAAAATGAGGCATCAGGTTTGTCCCTTAACCTGAAAGGGTTTTAAAAATAAAGGAATAAAATTAAATAAAATTGATAAAACTTGACAAAATTGAAAAAAATTGACCATAAATTGATGAAAATTTGATTAGATTGGAAAATGGAATAAATGTAATTTAATAAAGATAACAAGATTAATTGAGAAGTTGATAAGATTTTTAGAAAGAGATTCGTCTGATCCTGCCTGCATATGATGAAGGAAGATAAGTATAAATCAAAATAAAATGCCCCAGTATCAAGGAGAAGAATGTGAGAATTCAATAAAAGATTATTGCTTTATTGAAAGAGACTTTTGAAGAGTACAAAGGCTAGAATGAACAATTTAAGTGTAGAATCTCTTCAAATGTAGAGCGTTGATAGGATCTGGTAGTTCCACTCCATCTGCGTTGATCAGGTGATAAGAATTGCGAGGTAGTGCTTCCTTAACCACATAAGGGTCTTCCCAATTGGGTGACCACTTGCCCTTCGGCCGATGCTTGAGATGAGTTGTCGATCTGAGCACAAGATCATTAACTCGAAATCGTCTCTCAATGACTGATTTGGCGTAGTGGCAAGCTATCCTCTGACGATAGGCTTGAGCATGCTCTGCTGCGTTGAGCCTTTTCTCATCTAACAGATCAAGCTGTACTAACCTCTGCTGCTGATATTGATTAAGCGGAAGTTTGAGGAGCGATGTGAACTTGAGGGCAGGCTTCTGAACATGAAGAGGTAATACTACCTCGGTTTCATAGACAAGCTCTGAAGGAGTAGCGTTGGTTGGGGTCCGAATGGTGGTTCGGTACGCCCAGAGCGCATCATGTATCTTCTCGTGCCAATCACGGCTCGTTTCCACAGTTCTTTCTAGAATGCGGATCAAAATTTTGTTGGTGGCCTTTGCCTGGCCATTTCCTTGAAGATAGTAAGGAGCTGAGAAGTGGTGATGAATCCTAAACTTCAAACAGAAGGTCTTCATCCTCTCATTCTTGAAGTGACTACCATTGTCGGACACGATATCATGTGGGACACCAAAGCGGCAAAGAAGATTCTTATGGATAAAAGAAAACACATGTCGGCCTACCACTGTTCGCAGAGTTACAATTTTGACCCATTTGGTGAAGTATTCTGTAGCTGCAAAAAAATATTAATGACCATTAGAAGCTGAAGGAGTGATTAGACCCACTACGTTGAAGGCCCACATCGAGAAAGGCCAAGGAGAAACCACGGACTGCAAATATGCAGTTGGCGCATGAATGGAAGGTGCGTGCATTTGGCACTTGATGCACTTCCTTACAAAATGATGACAATCATGCTGCATGATTTTCCAATAATACCCTGCTCGAATAATCTGCTTGACGAGTGTTTGGTAGCCGACGTGACCACCATAAATTCCCTCGTGTGCCTCTTGGACAACTTCCATGGCTTCATCCTTATCTAAGCATCTGGTGTACTCAGAACTGAACCCACGAGGGTAGAGAGTATTGACAAGGATGAAATATTGGGCTGACATGCGCTGAATCGCATGTTGCTCCTTTCTGGGCATTTCTGATGGAAATTCACCAGTTTCAATAAAGCTTTTGATGTCTTGGTACCAAGGCTTTTCTTTCTGAGTGGCTTGGTTCACTTGCTCAGCCGGAATGTAGGCAGGTTGATCAAGTTTGCCAATCTCGAAGGAATAACAGGATTCACTGTCTTTGAATGACAAAATGGAACCTAAACAGGCTAGGCCATCCGCTATGTGGTTGTATTCCCTCTTGACATGATTGAGCTGAAATTCATCAAAGTTGCCTATGAGAGCTAAGGCAATCTTCTGATAGGGGATTAACTTTGAATCCTTCACTTGCCATTCATCATTAACTTGACTGACGACAAGTAATGAGTCGCCAAAATCATGTACTCTCTTGACATCAAAGTCTTGCAAAATCTTGAGGCCTTGTATTAGAGCTTCATACTCGGCCATATTGTGAGTACATTGGAAGTTGAGCTTGAGGGAATAAGGGAGCATCTCCTTTTTGGGAGTGATCAACAAGATCCCAATCTCTATACCAAACATGTTTCTGGCTCCATCAAAGAAAAGAGTCCAAACTGGGGACTCCTGAATACTGCAGATGCGATCATCGGGAAAATCATCTTCCGCTTTGATCTCTTCTGTCAACGGGAAATTTTCCAACTGATCTGCGATGTACTGACCCTTAACTGACTTCTGAGATACATATTCTAAGTCGTATTGCATCAGGAGGACTTGCCATTTTGCAATTCGTCAAGTAAAAAAAGGCTGCTCAAGGATGTATTTTAGAGGATTGAGCCTTGACAAAATTTTGATTTCTGATGCCAACAGATAATGCCTCAGCTTCTGACACATCCATACCAAGGCTAGACATGTCTTTTTCATCTGAGAGTATCTTTTCTCATAATCAATGAAGGTCTTGCTGATGTAGTAGATGGCGTGCTCTGTCCGGCTCCCTTCCTTATACTGCGCAAGAAATCCACCACAAGCATTTTGATTAACGGAAATACATAAGAGTAACGGCTTTCCCAGTTCTGGTGGCTTCAGAACTGGTGGATTGAGGAGGTACTGCTTGATGCGCTTAAACGAGAGTTGACATTCTGGTCCCCACTCAAATTTTACTTCTTTTCTCAATAAATGGTTGAAGGGTTCGCATCTCATGGCCAAATTGGAAATGAAGCACCGAATTTACTGAATGTGACCTTGAAGGCTCCGCAGTTCTTTCAGATTGGTGGGAGGCGGCATATCAATTATCGCCTTTGCTTTGGCAGGATCCACCTCTATGCTTTTCTTGCTGATCATATAGCCTAGCATTTGCCTGACTCTACTCCGAAGACACATTTCTGCGGATTGAGTCTCAACTTGTAGAGAATTAGTCTTTCAAAGACTTGGCTGAGAGCATCAAGATGATCATCTCCTTCTTTTGATTTGACCAAGATGTCATCCACATAGATATCCATGTTCTTATGCATCTGGTCATGGAAAATAACTATCATTGCTCTCTGATAGGTTGCCTCAGCATTCTTGAGTCCAAATGGCATAACTGTATAGAAAAATGTGCCCCAAGGCGTAGTAAAGGAAGTTTTTGATTGGTCACGAGCGGCCAATTTGATTTGATTGTAGCCTGAGTATCCATCCATAAAGGAAAACATAGCATGGCCCATCGTGCTATCGATCAAAAGATCAATGTTGGGAAGTGGATAATCATCTTTTGGGGTGGTCTTGTTCAGATCTTTGAGATCAATACAAATCCGGACTTTGCCATTCTTTTTGGGGACTGCCATGATGTTCGCCAACCAATCTGGGTATTCGATAGTTCGGATGAATCCTGCTTTTAACAATTCCTCAAGTCCTTCTTTTACTTGCGGTGCTACTCGGGGATCAATTTTCCTCAATTTCTGCTTGATCGGCGTGCAGTCTGGTTTCAGCACAAGACGATGCTCGACTAACTTGGGATCTAAGTTTGACATATCCTCATAAGTCCAAGCGAAGACTTCTTGATGCTGTTTGAGAAAGTAGATGAGCCTTTCCTTCTTATCTGAATTCAAGCTGGAACCAATTTTGAGGATTTTCGGATCATCTTCCGAACCGATGTTGACATCCTCTGTCGGATCCTGAACCAATGGCGATAGTTCATCCTGCTTCTAAACGGTGGCAAATTCTGGCAAATCCTGAATCGCTGAGTCGAACTCTGCTAACTCTTCGATATGCGTTGTTACCTTACTGATTTCTGCCCCTACCTTTGCCTTGCAGATTCTGGCCGGTTTGGATTTATTTTGAAAAAAAATGGTATTGATAACGAGCTTTTTTAGCGACTTAGGAGTCATGATTCCGGCAATCCTGTAAGCGCAAAGAAGGTTTTTGAGAAAAAGGGTAAAACGTTCAAAAATAGCCTTTTGTACAAAAACAGAGAATGACAATATAGACAAGGATATAAGCAAAGAATTTGTGTACACCAAGATGAGAAATAGGAAATCAAAAATTTCATCGATTTGAAATACTCTTGATATTTACATATGCTTTGAAGGAAAGAAGGAAACTGGGGCGGATTTTATGCCCCTACAAGATGACATGAAAAGAAAAGAAAGCAGAAAACACTGTCATTGTCTTCTTCATTGGGATCCCTTGACGAAGGTGGTCTTTCTGTCAGACGACTGACCGGTGAAACCCAAGCCTGTATTATCAGCATGCCGAGCGGGGATGATTGGCTCCAGAATGCCGTCTTCATTTCTGCCTAGGCCCCTGAAGGGCTGATAACCGTGCTTCATCAGAAGATCAAACCCTTTCTTAGTTTTCGAGAACTGAGATAAAAGAGGGTGATCTTTGAATGAAGTGCAATCAAGGCGCCCGCCTAACTTGAAGAAGCGAGGTCCCTGCCACTGGGTTACTGCTGCCACATTTTCTGTCGGCTGGACCTCTTTCAACTTTAACATGTCCAGACTTTCACTCAGATTGATTTCATCGACTTCTCGGATGCTTGGGATGTCGGCAGTGAAAGTAGGACGGGAAATCATCGGCTGCGGGAGTCGCTCTTCCGGATCCTCTCCTAGGACTGTGGTAATCATACCTCCCTTCGACCATTTGATACACTGGTGAAGGGTCGAAGGAACCACATTGGCGTTGTGGATCCAAGTGCGCCCCAGAAGAAGGTTGTATGTAGGCGGCACATTGACCACATGAAAAAGCATGGTATGCACCGAGTAGTTGATGAAAATTTCGAGAAAAATCTCCCCCTTGGCTGTCTGCCCATGGTTGTCGAAACCGTAGATCATGATCGGATCTGGGGTATACTCTTCTTCCTTCAGACCCAAGGCCCTGGCTGTCATCTCTGGACAAATATTGAGGTTGCTGCCTCCATCAACTAACACATGAGGGACTGTCATGCCCCTGGTCCGCACCACTATGTAGAGAGCGTTGTTGTAGAAAAAATGAGGCTTTGGTAGATCCTCATCAAAAAACATAATGGGTGCGTTCGTCATGGCCTGGTTGACGATCTGAGCCATATCCTGCGGTGTTGTGCTAGGCTTGACTTTGATCTTTCTTAACAAATCTTCTATCACTTGCTGGTGCTTTAGTGAAGCATGGGTCAAATCCAGGATAGAGATATTTGATAAAGCAGTGATTGGCTTATGTACTGACCCTGAAGTTTCATCCTTCTTCGAAGCTGCCTTGACGAAGCGCTTCAGAATCCTGGGGACTAGCTTGGAAATGTATGTCGTTACTTTTGCTGGTTCCTTGGTTGATTTCTTATTGATGGAAAATGCAGTAATATCCACCCTCTTGGCGGAAGACTGCGCTTGACGGAGGACGAGGACCTGATGTTGATCCTGAATGTCCTGACTGGAACATGGTTGAATACTGCCTTGAAGAGAAAATACATGCTCTGTAATCACTGAGGTAGAATGCTTAGGGAAAGGCTTGGACAAGATCTCCGGTTGTTGTTCGTCTTCGTCCTCAATCAATAAATTCTTGTCAATATAGTTTTGGATGATGTTTTTAAGGACAAAACAATGCTCAGCGTCATGTCCAACAGTTCGGTGGAACTTGCAGAACTTATCAGTCCATTTTTCCATAGCAACGGGAGGATCTGCCACCTTGGGGAGTTTGATCATTCCTTTCGACATCATATATTCTAAGATGTCTTCACGGGACTGCTCTAGGGTTGTGAACTCCCGATCATAACTCCAACCTTCATGTTTCGGCTTTTCTGGCTGCTTCGCTTTAGGTTGCGGCGCTGATTGGACGGGTTGTGGCTTAACAAATTTCCCTTTCTGGGCTGCAGAGTTTATTCTTTCGGCCCTAGAGTGTCTGGCATTCTTGTTGCGATTTTTCTTGCCCTTCTTGCTGCCAGAACTACTGCTGTGATCTGAAAATTTTGTGGAATAGGCTATGTGTGCCTTCTTCTTTTGTTCAGGATTCCCTCGAACGAAAGGGTAACCCTCATATAGGTCATTATCCAGTCCTGTCTCGAGCCACTCGGCTCTCTCAATCAACTTGATGAATGATTTGGCGGGAGATGTGGAAATGAGATTCCTCAAAGGCTGAGCAAAGTTATTCAAAATGATTTGCAGGGCGTGCTCCTCTGGAATGGGAACCTTCATTTTGTTACAGGTGCTCCTCCACCTGTGAATGAATTCGCTAGCTCTCTCATTCTTATTCTGCTTTAGATTGTACAGATGATTGAGAGTTGGTGAGGCTTCAACATTGAACATGAAGCGCTTAATGAACAAGTTTACGACCTTATCGAACTCTCGTAGTTCGATAGGATTGATGTGGTCTGCATACCACCTGGCCGTTGTTCCCTCTAGGCTGCGAGGGAAGCAAATGAATAATGCCCGATTATCTTTCCTGAAACAGCCGCACTCAGCATAGAATGTGACCAAATGTGCCTTGGGATTGCTTGTTCCGTCAAACTTGAGAAACTTCCGAGGGAGATTCTCTAGATTGTCATCCCCATCTAGGCCATTGTAAAAATCCTCACCAGAGTAAGTCTGCTTGCCCTTACTCTTGGCTTGAATGTCCTTGATTGCCCGACCAATCTCTTTCATTTGCTTGCTCATCGGGTCCTCAACCGGAATGGGTTTATTCACAGATTCAGGCTCTGCAGTGATTTTCACAAACTGTTGCAGAAGATTCTGATGGTAGACAAACTGCTCTTCCTCCTCTGATTCTTCCTCAGCTGATTCTGATTCCTCAGAAGTGGTGTCAGGCTGGACCTTCTTTTTGACGATCCTGACCGGCTTTTTCACAGCTTTCTTCTTTGGTTTGCTCTTCGGAACAACCTTTTTCTGTCTGACCTCAGCTTGCTCTGCCATCATCCTGGCCATCATTCTCTGAAACAGACTATACATGGCAGGATCTATATCATCACTTTTGCCCTGACTTTGTCCTCTGACCGACTGGGAAGAATTCGGTGCTTCGACTTCGCTGTCGCTGTGCTGAGGGGCAGTCTCCTTTCCAACTCTGGTCTGAACCATCTTTGTCAATGCCAATGATCTCTGTGGAATAAAGGAATGGTTAGAGCTCGAAAGAATTTTTGAAAATACAATCTTTTGAGAAAAAGACAAGAAAGGAGGAATTGATAGACAATCAAACAAGTTATCCCATCACCAGGGATCAGGTCACCACAAGTTTTGTGATAATTGCATTATCATTTTGTGATAACGGAAAAATATGCCTTGTTACCTAGGCGAGGTCGTCCATCATGATAAGAGATAATTTGAAGAAGAATATAAGGCAAAGTCTCATCACTAGGGATGAGGTCGTCACGGGGATCGTGACCATATAAAACAAAATAAAAGAATAAAATTTTGGCCATAAAGAACTTTTAACAGAACACAAAGTTGCATTTTTATTAATGACAAAATTTAAATACAAAGAGAAGGTGGGCAGACAGTTTGCCATCATTCTCGATATTCCGAAGTTACATTAGGACCAGGAAACACAGACAAAGGAATGAAGGAGTCCCAACTGTATTTGGTTACATGGTATGCCCCAGACCACTGATCCGACTGCAGATCGAACTCTGGCATGTGGCCCGTCGGGAAGCGGGTGTTGACACGAACCTGCCGCTGCGAGAATTGTTTGAGACACCTTTCTGGATGGTAGTCGACACAAAAGAAAGGGCCAAGCAATTTGTAACGCTTGCTATGAGCATAAGTATAGCGAGGAACTGATTCTCGTCTGTCAAAGTAATCCCAAAGGATTTCTTTCTGGTGCAGACTCTCAATCAAAGTTCGGTACTGAACAACAGACTTCAGCTTCTTTCTGCTGAACCTGAAGGTACTAGCCTTTGACGGTGCGTGCCGCAGGAACCAAGACTGCAAAGCATACGTGCATCCTTCCACCAAAATGGTCTCTTCGAGAGCAAAACGAGCTAAGCCTTTGTAAAGAAAAGCTAAAGCTGCCATAGACACTGAAAGTTGACGGGTCTGCTTGCTTCCCCATCTTTGAAAGAGTTGGGCGACTGTGACATCAATAAAATTCTGTTCATCTTGAAAGAATGCTAATCCTACTGTGCATAAGACCATGGCATGCTGAATTCTTTCTTTTGTTGCTCAGGACAAGGTGTCAACTTCCTCGTAAGCTCCATATTTGTGATAGAGTCTGACTTCCGTTGATCTCAGTGAGAGGCCAAGATCTGCTCCATGTTGCTCTAGCTAATGCTTCTCGAACATCTATCCCCTTGACATTCATCAGGAATTGCTGCTCGACCGGGTCATCTGGCTGACCAGCTGGCTCTGGCAATCCCATGATGTCACTAAATTCATCCATCAGCAGAGTCATCTCTCCCCATGGAAACCAAAAGGTGCAGGTACGTGGATTCCACCATTCTGCCATAGCTTGAATCAGACTGTCGTTGATGATTCGCTTGCCCACTGTCGATGCCATCTCCAATCCACAATCATCCAAGTGGTCTGGGAACATACGCGAGAAGATGGCGAACCAAAAATAATACCACCGAGGGAAGAAGGAATGAGACTGGATAACCCGATGATCCGAGGTTCCATCCCTCATTTGATAGAAGATATGATCTTTGAGAAAGACAACATTGAGGGAATCGGACACCATCGGAATGATACTGAGGCAAAGAAAAAGAGATTTTAGATAGAATGCAGGACTTACGGATAAACTCTCGATAAGAAAGAGAGGATAAACATAAATCCTGGAAATTGGTAAAAAGATCAAGGGATTTTTAGAAACAGGGATTTCCAGGGTTTTTAAAGAAAAGTTTGACACAAAAAGAGAAAAGAACGTAAGTAAAGGAAAAATACACTCTTGGGGGTTTTGAAAATAGAGGGAAATTTTGGATAATACACCCACAGTTTTGAGAAGGTTTGACATATATAGGAGAACACAAGAAAACATCGCACAATCAGAGCTGCACAAACAAAGATGCAAACACAGCACTCCCTAAAGGTTGACTCTAAATGCAATATTTGAAATGGCTTTGTAGGACCTTAATCCTAACTCTATGGTTCAGATCATCTGATTCCAATCAAGGTATGCCGATATACTCAAGCCAAAGCTCGAAGTACGTGGCATAGAAATAGTTTTCTGGTTCTAAGGTAAAGGTTTCCCAACATCCTTGAGCACCTACCGATATACCTTGGACTATGGCCCTTAGGTACGTGGTAGGGGGGCACGAACCCAAATAGGTGGTCCAGTTGTGAGGCTCTCTCCTGAACTATGGTTCAGTGAGACAACCCAGCAACGTGAAGACCGGGACAATATAGGTAGGGATGTTTTCAAAAACATGTTCAACATGCAAATAAAACCAGAAAGCTCTAATGCAAGTCCTAAAGAGATAGAATAAAAATGAACAGAAGCATACACTTGCATACATTGTTTACATTCAATCCCTAGAATTGAGGAGAGTTGTATTTCAGACCTAGATCTAATGTGAACATGGATATAATACTCTCAATATGGTCCTACCAAACCATACTTAAAATCCTATATGCAATGATGTCAGCTTAGGACAGAGTCTAGGCTCCTAAGGTTTTCATGAAAATGAAGCTGACATTGATAGAATAAAGACTTAGATAATATCAAAGCAAAGCAAAGGCATAGATTCAACCGGACGAAGACGGGTCCCATTACGGTCGCCAAAACTATGATCATCGCAAAATTTTTCCTCTTTTGTATCCTTCTCTCTCTTCCTTCTTTTTTCCTTTTTCAACCTCTATTTTCCTCCTTTTTGAAGGGAGAAAAATAAAAGACAGGAAAGAAGAGAAAAGAGAAAAGAAAAGAAGAGAAGAGAGGAGGAACTCTTTTGCGGGGTCTCACTTGACCTTGATTTGAAAATATTTAGAAAATTACTTACTCCGTTTTGAAATATATTGCGGGAAAAATGGAGAGACGAGATTCGCTCGTCGGTACGAGGTTCGACCGTTCCTGGCGCCTTTACCAGGGGTAATCGAACCAAGAATCGAATTTATGCCTTTTGCTTTGCCTAAATATTATCTAAGGATTTATCCCAAGTCTAAATGCATAAAGAATCATTCTTGTGCAATGCAAGGATGTATGCTCTTTTTGAAAATTGATTTGGAAATCTCCAAGTGTTTCTGAGATGAATCTGATAATAGAGTGAAGAAAGGGTCTTTAACTTAGAACCTGAGATTTAAAGTTCTAAGTTTTTTGAATAATCAGAGCTTGGGAGAATAAATCTTTGAATTTGAAAAGAATGGTTTTGAAGTTGAGATGAAAGGAGAAGAAAGGAAAATTCAAATTCATAAATGGACTTTGAATTAGGATTTTGGATCAAGATAGAAATGGAATGTGATTTGAATTTCAGTTTTAAAGTTTGAAATCAGAGTGAGATTTGAGAAATCCAAATAGAATTGGGAAATGGAATTGGTTTTTTGGAATTTTTGGGAATCAAGATAAATTTGGATTTTGAAATCTAGAATGAAATGGAATTGGATTTAAAAAAATTGGAATTGTGAATAGAAGTTGATTTGAAATCTGGAATTCAAGATGGAATTTGAATCCAAAGTTTGGATTTTAAGTAGAGTTGAGATTCAAGATAAAAATTAAATTCTGGATTTAGAATCTTAAATGGGAATTGGATCTGAAATCTGAAGTCCAATGATGGAATTTGGATCTGAAGTTTTGGGATGAAATTTGGATCTGAAGTCTAAGATCCAAGATGGAGTTGGATTTTGCATCCTATACTGGGTTTTGGATCTGAAGTCTGAGATCCAAGGTGAAGTTGGACTCTGGATCCTAAAATGGATTATGGATCTGAAGTCTGAGATCCAAGTGAGGTTGAATTCTGGATCTAGGATTTTAAATGGGGATTGGATCTGAAATTTGAGATCTAAAAGGAAGTTGGATTTGGATCTGAAGTCTAAGATCCAAAAGTGGAATTGGGTTCTAGATCTAGAATTGGATTTTTGGAGTTTAAATTTAGAAGATAAATCAAGATTTTCAAAGTTTTAAATTGAGCTTTGAAATTCGAGATGTTAATTCGAATTAAAATCCCGAAAATGAATCAAGAATTCCAAAGTTTTGAATAAAACTTGGAAAATAAAATTTAGAAATTGAATCTTGAATATACAAATGAATTTCAAAGTCAAATTGGACTTTGAATTTGAAGTCTGAATTTAGAATCAGAAGATGGATCAGAGATCCTAAAGTTAAATTGAACTTTTGGAATCGAATTTGGAAATGGGATTTTGACTATAAAATGGAATTTGAAATCTCAAAGTCAAATTGGACTCTGAAATCGAAATTTAAATCTTTGAAATAAGATAGAATAATGAATTGGAATAGAGATTGAGAAAGATGTTTGAGATCACTTGGATTTTTGGAAAAGAATTTTGAAAATATGATGCAGTTCTATCCTAAATGATGAATGAAGTAAAAGAATCTTGAAATTGGGTTTGAAAATCTTACTTTATTCTTTAAATGAATTAGAAATAAGATTGAAAATATAATACATCCTTGACTATGGTCATTGAATGTATTATATAATAATCATATCTAAATTCAAATGAAGAATAAAATACATTTTGGTGCTTTTATAGAGTTTTAGAATGAAATTAATTCTCAATATATCCTAACTATGACCATTGATATATGTATTGAATCAATTTTAGACCAAACTCTGATAAAAGAGGGAAATATTTAAAGAAAATATGATGAATTTTGAAGAGGATCCAGTGTTATTTCGTAAAAGATAAAAATACTAAGTTTTGTTTACATCCTGACTATGGTCATTGATGTAAATCATCAACTTAGGATTAATTACCTCTTACGAAATGATGCACGTGCCATTCGTGTTTCACCATTGTGAGATTTTGAGAAATAAAGGCAAAAGCATAAAAATAAGAAATTTATGACATTTACAATGCTTATCCATTCTATCTAAAATAGGAAATGTAAATTCTCATTAAGATCTAACTATTACAACACATAACATTGAATTCACAACCCCAAATAATGATCTTTTCCACATATTCTCCTGCAAAACACTTGATTAAAAAAAAATAGAAGACATTTGTACATATCATGTGGATGTCAAAAGATGTCAATGGTAAGAGAAAAATGCTCATATGTCAAGGCACACTTGATTAAAAGATGAAAAACAACATGCATACCTATATACATACCTGTATGTACATATATGAATATATATATATATATATATATATATATATATATATATATCACATACATACATTCGATATAGGTGGATGAGAGTGATGTTGATGAAGTGGGCAAGTAAATAACATATGCTGAATATGGATGAAACAATTTAATGTACAGGTAATGCTTTCATACTGCTTACTTATGACAAAAATGTGACAGATCAAACCTTGATGCTCGGTGGATCATAAAAATCGACATCTCAGCTAATGTTCCAAAATGATTCTGAGGGATGTGAACAAATTTTTGGTAATGCACAAAAGACTAAACCCTCCAGCTGCATCCGCTAAGTGAAAACTTAAGCTAATCACGTGTTGTTGAGGCAAATGGGATGGCCTACATCAGAGACTCTGATGTAATCTATTAAAATTTTCCAATATGTATAATATTTTATGTGAACTATACACCTATGGAAGTCTGTTGTTACAGACGTGCAACAGTGAGTGTATGCACAATGATGTGCACATACTAAAAGTGAAGTGCAGTGGGTGTTGTGGAATGTGGTTTGGCAGAATGGTTGTAGCTTGTGAATGGACAACAGCAGGGTGCTGTTGAGATATACAGGAGATGTAATGAATACGAAGAAGATGATAGCACTAAAAAAAACTGTTTATACAGAAGGTGCAACTTATGACAGCTGTAGGGACCACCACTATTTGATTTCCCCTTTTTAGATACACATGCTTTCAGCCCTTTTGTCCTGGAATTGCATTGATGTGTCATAGTCATCTGTACATCCTTTTGACTGTCCTCCGCATTTTTTTCTGGGCCTTGCTTGGTTACACCAACAGCTAATAACCATACAAAAATTTAACAGAGACTCATTATTTCCTTGTTTGGGCTACGGTACAATGAGAGGATCCATCAGAAGATCCCAAAATTTGTTTACTTTCAAGAGAGACCCTGATCAAATTATTGTTACTGCGCACCAGCAATGGGAAAAATCAATTGGCGACAATGAAAGTGCCTAGTAGAGAAAAAAAAGGGACATTTCAAACATTGTCAATAGGCAAATATTACAGTCTGGTTAAGTGGCACATGTCTGAAGATAGCATCACAGCCGAGACATTGCACCCCAACTGAGGTGTTGTAATTCTTCCTTCCAATGTGCGAGCCTTAGTATCCCAATAATGAGCTAGCTCTGTCTAAGATCCCTAGGATGATCTTTGCTTGACGAGAATATTTGTTTCAAAACTTTTGGAAACTTCACCAGAGCAAGTCATGTTGGTCTCAAGGTTCTAGATACTCAAATACCAACGAATGGTGGATTGGCAACAGGAAATTGATCCCTTAAGAAGCACCTATACTTTTACATACATCCTAATCTCCTGATTATGTAACTAAGAGCAAAAAAATTTATTCTAAATAATGAATATAGACCTGAAGAGGAATGAGCCTATCAAGATCATGCGACTGGCAGATGTATAGAGGAAGGACTAGAGGTGAAAATGGGTAACAGATGGATGGAAATTGTCCGAATCAAACCTGAAAATAAAAAAAAGAAAACGGATCTCAAGCTTAACAGATTTAGTGAAGGCATCTTGACAAAGTAAACGATGGTGTCTGGTAAAACTGATTTTACCTGTCGAGTAATATCTGGGTCAAAATTCTGAAGAGAGAAAAAGAAATTTTACAACCAACAGTTTCAGCAGAAAGTGAATTTGATCAAACCTCAGTTCTGACTCTAACCACACCCTTTGAAGAAAAGAACATATATACAGTGTTGCGCAAGCATGTTGAATCAACCAATTTGGCTGAAGATGGACCTGCATATTTCAATCTAAATGACAAATCCAAGAGCAGATCTTTACATTAAGATGACCATCAGACTAATGACTCCAAGATTCCAATCAAAATTCTGATGAGCCGAGTTTATGGATTTAATATCTGTCACATTTATAACCAATGGATTTAATACTCGAAACAAATGAAGTTAAATTTGAAGTGGTTTGACATCGAGTCATCATGCGTAGATTGAGCACGATGAAACCTAGTTAATACCTCAGATTAACCACGGATGGATACAAAATCAAAGGAATGATTGGATAGACCAGTACAATAATCACTCAGATTCAAGTTCAAGTAAATTAAAAAAAAACATGAGAGAGGAAGCAAGGTGGTACTGAATGGAAGGGATAGGCTTCACAAACCTGCAGCGGATGGTAATATACACAGAGAATGCACAAAGGTTGTATTTCTGTCAACCGAACTCAAATTCTGATTGTACACTGTATGTCGACCCCATATTTTGGACCCAGAGAGAAAGAAATGGAAAAGAAAAAAAGAAAAAATGGAAGTAACTCTCATTACATACCTGACAAGCTGAGATTTTCTCCAACGTTTGCATTCACTGAGACTTCAATCTCTGAAAATCGAATAGAATGAAGCACCTGATCTTTGAGGAAATGCTTAAATAGGGTGTTAAGAATACATGAATGTGGTTGAACATCCCTTTTTGCCACTTCACTGTATAATCGCAGAGCCACCTGCTGGTTTATCTAGATTGCAACTTTTATTATCAGCAGAGTATATGTATATTTACAGGGAAACACACCTTCTTCTTCTTTTTATCTTATGGAAAGCTTTGTAAGTTTTCTCAGATCTCCCAACTATGCATTATTCATTAGGCAGAGCTTCGTAGGTGTTTTTGCTAGGTAACACTCCCTGTTTCATTAGGCTATTGGAAAATCTATAGGCACTTCTTAGCCTACTTTAGCCTACCTGATTTACAGATACTACTGATCAAAGCAGTATACAAGATCGGATTAGGGAACCTTATTCCCTCATTGATTAACAGACAAGAATCACCTGTAAGCATTGCAAGATTACATTTATTGCCCTTTCTCGTTATTATCAGTCATATTAAAAGGGAATCAATCAAGCCATAACAGAAAAAGATCACGTAACTTTGAAAGGATAACACAGAAATATTTAATGTGAACAGAGAGAGACATAATTAATTAATCATAATCATTGATAACTTATTTATGCAATATTGAGGTAAAATGACTAGTGTGCGATCATGTCGGAGATCAATAAGAATACAAATATAGGAACATAAATGGCAAGATGTACTTGTTGGTATGGCCTCTGATGCAAAAAAAAAATTGTCAGACATTACCATTATTTTGAGAAATTGTATGCCCTCTCAGGTAACGCCTTGTACAACTTAATTTAAAGAATGACAACATGGTTTGGTTAATGCACATAACAGAAAATTTGGATAGGGCCTGAACACAATCAGATAATCAGTGAGATATCTTGCTTAAATGAAGACCCAACAGCGTTAATTCAACAACTAGCATGAATAAAAATAAAATAAAAATAAAAATAAAAAAAGAAAACTAGAAAACCGGGACTAATTCCTAGCGGGAGATCTAAGCATGGACGGGCATGGCACATCACGGAAAGAAGAGCACGAGGAAGAAGAAAAATGCCTCAGTGAGTTTACCACGAGCATGCATGAATGGAGGGAAATACAGGAACTATGTTGATCAATCATGCATTAACAATGGTAGCTACAAGATTTCCAAGAGTATAGCAGATCTGAAGGACGTGGGTTGAGATCTAAATTCGTAAAAAAAAAAATCAGATTACAAAATGGTAAGCCAAAAGGTCAGAATTTTTCATCCTGTTGATGTCACATATCTGCAGATCAGTTTTAGCTAATAAGCAAACCAAGGTTGCAGGGATGTTTTGATAGAGATATAAGAGAATGAAAAATCAGAGAAATGCCCATATCTAAAAAAAAATGGAAATCAACAGAGAGAGGGAAAAGGCTTACCGTGGCTGGGCTTCGATTGAGAGGAAAACAATGTTGCCTCTAGAAGGAGAGATAATCAGAAGATAAAACCGGATGCAGGGGTGTGATTGGGGGTTTTGTTTCCTGGATGTTTGAGGGCGTCTGGTGGTGGAGATTGTTCTTTAGCCAAGGAGAGATGCCCGATGTGAAGTGAATCCAAAAAAAAAAAAGACCTTTGCTGTATGCTTATGTAGAGGTTGGAGGAAAGGAAGGCTTTCCCGTCGATCAGAAGGAAAACTGAGGACAACGGGATGTTGCTCGAGGTGAGGCAAATGAGGTCAATAGCCGATAATGGATGATGAAAGTAAGGGATCCCTTGGGTCGATCTCCTGCAGTTTCTTATATAGAGGAATGGAGAAGAATCGGGAAGGGGTTGGTTGGAGATTAACGGATGAGGGAGGAAGGAAGATGTTGTTGGTGATGAGGGGTTGGAGAAGAGAGAGGGAGAAGGCCAGAGAGAGGGGAGAAGGCACTCGGCATCCGACCCCTTGCGAAAAACCCTAAAAAGTTTTTTTTACGGGCTCCTTCAGATTTTTCACGCATTTTTCAAAAAGAAGGCTTCTTCACCTGGTTTTTCTAAAAAAAAAAGGTTTTTCTTTAAAAGGATATTTTTAGAAAGAGGTTTTCAAAAACCGATTTTTGTTAGATATATATATATATATATATATGTATTTTTTCTTTTTCTTTGCATTTTCCATTTTTTTGGTATTTTTGAAATGAAACTAGGGAGAAATAAAGGATTTAAAAATCATTTTATATTTTTTGAGAAATATTTACAAAAGAAGGGTTTTTCTAAAAATTCAAGGTTATTTTGGAGAAATTTCTTTAGAAGAATGGGTTCGGATCCAGGTTTTGAGAAAATGTTCGAGTTTTGAAACTCGAATCGAGAAATATAACGTGATGGGTCCAAACGGATGTCGGATGGACTGTCTGAGCTATTTAAAAACTATTTTTGGTATTTTCTGTAATTTTAATTTAAAAGTTGGACAACGAGACTCAGATTCGTATCTGGACCATGGATCCGGATCCGAAATCAAGTCAGACATATAAAATGAATTTAATTTTAGTAAAATTTGAGAAATGAACTGGAATTTAGATTTAAGAGTGACTCAATTACTCAGAAAATGAGATCAGGTGCAAAAAGGGAATATTTATAAGATTTTGAAAAATTTGGGGTGTTCACAGAGATGCTTCAGAGGGAGGATTTGTTCTTCAGCGTCTTGCAGAGAAGAAAAATCAGAAAGGGAAAGGAAAGAATGAAGATCGGATGGTAATGGATGGTTGCAGATGATCGTGGATGAAGGGAGAGCGTGAGTCGATCGATGTTGCCCGGTAGTTCCAAAGTGGATCCCTCGCTTCCCCTGTGTGCCCCCTTTTTAAAGAGGGAGGAGAAGGATCAGGAAGGGAGGTTGTTGCGGATCAAGGGTTGAGGGAAAAGGCAGACGATGGGCGGATGAGGAATGCGATGGGGAGGCAAAAGTTGGATGCAGGGGTTCCGTTGGAGATGAAGGGTGGATGAAGCAAGATCGATGAAAAGTTCGAGCAAAAGAGAGGGCGATGGCGATGGAGGTTCGTTAGAGATGAATGGATGAGGAGGGGGTGGGTAGGTAATGGAGATCGATCTTGAGAAGGAGAGGTCGTTGGTGATGGAGGGTTGAAGCTGATGGAGATCGAGGGTGGAGGTCTGCTTCCGAAGGTAGCGCGGGAAAGGGAGAAGCAGGCGTTCGTGAGAGAGTGCGTGCAAGAGAGAGAGAGAGCAAGACCGTTTGCATATTTTTGTGATTTTTCAAAAAGAGGGTTCTCTGATTTTTCAAAACAAGGTTCTAAAACTTTCTCTAAAAGAAGTTTTTGTAATTTCCTTTGTATTTTGAATTTTTTGTTCATTTTCTTTGGTATTTTCTGATTTTTTTGTTATTTTAGAAATAAGACTCTAAAATTTATGAGAAAATAAAGGATTTTTGACATATTTTTGTAAAATTTGAAAATATTTACAAAAGAATGGTTTTTCGAGAATTTAAGGCTATTCTCTGAAAAAATCTTTAGAAAACAGGTTTGGATTCAAAATTTGAGAAAATTTTTGAGTTTTGAACCTCGAATCGAGGAATATAGAGCAGTGAATCCAAACGGATGCCGGATGGACTGTTCGAGCCATTCAAAAACTATTTTTGGTATTTTTGTAATTTTAATTTAAAAATTGGACAACGGGACTCAGATTTGGATTTGAACTGGATCCGGATCCAAAATTTGAGTTAGATATATAAAATGACTTTGATTCCAGTAAATCCAAGGAATAAACTGGAATTTTGAGCAAAAATGACTCTATTTACTCAGAAAATGGGGGCCAAGGGCAAAAAGGGAATATTTACAAAATTTTGAAAATTTTGGGGTGTTTACATCTGGATGGGACGAAGATATATCAAGATGAATTGAATGGGGAGAGGAACACATCAGGGCCTTGATGGGACATTTTTGAGAAAAATGTCTCATGAGATGAAGCTCAGATAGAATCCTTTCCTGGATGGAAATGAAGAGCATAGATTCCCTGGCGGAGGAAACCGTGAGGGGACTGGGAGAACTGTCTCGTCGAAACGAGGCTCAGGCTTAACCCAAATCTGAACGGAAGATACCTCATGGAGCGAGGTTCAGGCTTAACCCTTAACCTGAAAGGGACGATACCTCATGAAGCGAAATTCAGGCTTAACCCTTAACCTAAAAAGGACGACCATATGAGATCCTCGAATGAAGAAACCATGATGAGACCTCTAGAGTTTGGACGAACAAATCCGAGAGGGGTTTGCGAAAGGAGGAAAATGAGGTTCCCTAAAGCTTGGAAAATGGATGTTCTTGGTCGTCTCATTGCTGAGACTAAGTCAGCTTTTAAAAACAGATGACCTCTCACAAAAAGCTCAGGTTTGACCATTAACCTGAGCGGGTAGGCAAAAAAAATGAGAGAGCAAGAGGAAGGTGAATAAGGCAATTCTTTTTTAAGAAGGATAAGGTGAAAATTTATCAGTATGAACAACGAAACAAGGCAATATGAGGCAATCCTTTCGACAATGCGAAAGATGAATAAGACAACAGGTTGGCAATTCTTTCGACAATGCGAAAGACAAACAACGCAATCCAGAAGGAGAAGGGTGATTCTTTCGACAATGCGAAAGATGAGTATGGCGATCCTTTTGACAGGATCAAGGCGATTCTTTTGACAATGCGAAAGATGAGTAAGGTGATCCTTTTAGCAAGGAGAAGGTGAATCTTTCAACAAGGTGAAAGATGAGGAAGGCGATCCTTTTAGCAAGGAGAAGGTGAATCTTTTGACAAAGCGAAAGATGAATAAGGCAATCCTTTTAGAAAGGAGAAAGGCAAATCTTTCTACAAAGCGAAAGATGAAGAAGACGATCCTTTTAGTAAGGAGAAGGTGAATCTTTCGACAAAGCGAAAGATGAAGAAAGCGACCCTTTTAGCAAGAAGAATGCAAGTCTTTCGATCAAAGCAAAAGATGAAGAAGGTGATCCTCTTAGCAAAGAGAAGGCGACTCTTTTGAAAAAGCGAAAGATGAAGAAGGCGATCCTTTTAGCAAGGAGAAGGCAAGTATTTCGATCAAAGCGAAAGATGAAGAAGGCAATCCTTTTAGCAAGGAGAAGGCGAATCTCTCGACAAAGCGAAAGATGAAGAAGGCGATCCTTTTAGCAAGTAGAAGGCGAATCTTTCGACAAAGCGAAAGGTGAAGAAGGCGATCTTTTTAACAAGGAGAAAGGCAAATCTCTCGACAAAAGCGAAAGATGGATAAGGCAATCTTTTTAGAAAGGAGAAAGGCAAATCTCTCGACAAAAGTGAAAGATGGATAAGGTAATCCTTTTAGAAAGGAGAAAGGCAAATCTCTCGACAAATACAAAAGATGGATAAGGCAATCCTTTTAGAAAGGAGAAAGGCAAATCTCTCGACAAAAGTGAAAGATGGATAAGGTAATCCTTTTAGAAAGGAGAAAGGCAAATCTCTTGACAAAAGCGAAAGATGGATAAGGCAATCCTTTTAGAAAGGAGAAAGGCAAATCTTTCGGCAATGCGAAAGATGGATAAGGCAATCTTTTTAGAAAGGAGAAAGGCAAATCCCTCGATAAAAGCGAAAGATGGATAAGGCAATCCTTTTAGAAAGGAGAAACGCAAATCTCTCGACAAAAGCGAAAGATGGATAAGGCAATCCTTTTAGAAAAGAGAAAGGCAAATCTTTCGGCAATGTGAAAGATGGATAAGGCAATCCTTTTAGAAAGGAGAAAGGTGAATCTCTCAGCAATGCGAAAGATGAATAAGGCAATCCTTTTAGAAATGAGAAAGACAAATCTTTCGGCAATGCGAAAGATGGATGAGGAATCCTTGTAGCAAGAAGGCGAATCTTTCGACAAAGCGAAAGATGAATAAGGCAATTCTTTTAGAAAGGAGAAAGGAAAATCTTTCGGCAATGCGAAAGATGGAAAAGGCAACACCAAGATATATCAAAACGAACATCAAGTTCTTATTTCTTATCAGAAAAGCTGAAAAATATTGTCAAAAATAATAAAAAAATTATAGTTGATTCAAGGTAATTGAAGGCAAGCACACTTGTTTTAAAGGATATTCCCTCTTCTACTTAGAGTATCACTTCCAACTAGGCTAACTCTTGTAGAATCAAGAATCAGATTCCAATTTGTTGCTGTTGAGTTTCTTCAAGGAAGCTATCCATTTTCTTGATATGAAAAGAGAGGAAATATTTTTAGTTTTATAAAAGCAATTGAGTGAAAAGATATTGATATAGGAATTTCACATAAATAAAGAAGATTCTTGGTAGCTTTGGCAGTTTGATATCCTGAGGCTTTTCCCATGATGATCTTTTGGTACTCTTTTTGAGTCACTGAGCTTTCTTTGGGTTTCGGGGAGAAGCTTATTACATCATCCTTCATTTTGGAGGTGTTTTGACTTTTTCTTCTTTTTCTGGGAAGGGTACGTCACAAACTTCTTCATCTTGGAGATGCTCCGATCCTTCTTTTTCTCAGGAATTATATTGATGATATTGTTCATTGGTCAACAAACTCTAAATGATAGCAGAAATCAAATATCTTTTAGGGTTTGTCGAGAGGTTCATCGCAGTCACCTTCATCTTGACGGTGATCTCAACTTTCCCTGGAAGGATCCGTCACAAACTTCTTCATCTTGAAGATGATCTAAATCTTCTTTGGCCTCGGGGGTCTAGCTCGCATATTCGTCTTCATCTTGACGACAATTGAGAGATCTCTTTTGCAGATATTTGATTGCAGCTCAAATGACTAAGGAGATATGGATTGGGTAGATTCTTTTATTGCTCAGGATATTTCCACTGCCTTACTGCCAGAAGAATGGTCTTTAAGAACGTGTCATAGCTATGATCAATATCAGTTCACTTATGACTTTTCAACATCATTGAATTTTTCTTCGCTGGTCATATCGAAGAGTTTTCTTCATCCTCTTGGGTTACCAACAAAAAATCTGAATTTTGAGTCTTTCTTCACAAAAGCTTCACCCTTTTGGAAAGAATAATAAAGGAGATTTAAGGTAATTCTTTATGTAATAAAAGCTTGAGATCAACAACTATTTTTTATGGCAACTTGGCAAAATATTCCTGAAATCCTTGATGACAAAAATTGCTTAACATCGAGTTTTGACACATCAGTGGGATTCTGGAGGAAAGTCCAACACGAAGTCGAACTCTAAAGGTAAATCCAATATGAAATTGGAATACTAAAGGTAAGTTCTGGCACAATACTGGAAGGTAAGCCCAACTCAGAAGTTGGTTTTGAAAAACATCCGAATCAGAATTCAAATTCTGCAAGGAAAGTTGGAAAAATCGAGTTGAAACTCAAACCTTTAAAGGAAAACTAGAAAGTTTTGGTTTTTAAGGAGAGAAAATTTGAGTCGAAACCCAAATCTTCAAAGTTAAACTAGACCACCTTGGATTTTGAAGGAAAGGAAATTCGAGTCGAAACTCAAATCTTCAAAGGAAAGCTGGAAGGTTCGAGTCAGGGCTCAAATCTCAAAGGACAACTGGAAAGTTCGAATTTTGAAGGAAAGAAAACTTGAGTTAAAACTCAAATCTTCAAAGAAAAGCTGGGAAGTTTGAGTCAGGGCTCGACTCTTAAAGGGAAATTGGAAAGTTGAGATTTTGAAGGAAAGAAAACTCGAGTTAAAACTCAAATCTTCAAAGGAAAGCTGAAAAGTTTGAGTCAAGGCTCGAATCTCAAAGGGAAATTGGAAAGTTTAGATTTTGAAGGAAAGAAAACTTGAGTTAAAACTCAAATCTTCAAAGGAAAGCTGGAAAGTTTGAGTCAGGGCTCAAATCTCAAAGGGAAACTGGAAGTTTAGATTTTGAAGGAAAGAAAACTCGAGTTAAAACTCAAATCTTCAGAGGAAAGCTGAAAAGTTTGAGTCAGGGCTCGAATCTCAAAGGAAAACTGGAAAGTTTAGATTTTGAAGGAAAGAAAACTTGAGTTAAAAGTCAAATCTTCAAAGGAAAGCTAGAAAGTTTAAGTCAGGGCTTGAATCTCAAAGGAAAACTGGAAAGTTTAGATTTTGAAGGAAAGAAAACTCGAGTTAAAACTCAAATCTTCAAAGGAAAGTTGGAAAGTTTGAGTCAGGGCTCGAATCTCAAAGGGAAACTGGAAAGTTTAGATTTTGAAGGAAAGAAAACTTGAGTTAAAACTCAAATCTTAAAAGGAAAGCTAGAAAGTTTGAGTCAAGGCTCGAATCTCAAACGGAAACTGGAAAGTTTAGATTTTGAAGGAAAGAAAACTTGAGTTAAAACTCAAATATTCAAAGGAAAGCTGTAAAGTTTGAGTTAGGACTCGAATCTTAAAGGGAAATTGGGAAGTTTGAGTCGAACTTAAATTTCAAAGGAGAGTTGAAAGTTCGAGTCGAAACTCGAATCTCAAAGGAGAATTGAAGGTTCGAGCAGAAACTCGAATCTTAAAGGAGAATTGGATTTTCGAGTCGAAACTCGAATCTCAAAGGAAGACTGGAAGTTTGAGTCGAGCTCGAATCTCAAAGGAGAGTTGAATGTTCAAGTAGAAACTCGAATCTTAAAGGAGAATCTTTAATCAGGAGATTGAATTTTGAAAGTCACTAGTGTGAGGACTGGGATTGAAAGTTTTGAGAATGACCAGTTCGAGGACTGGGTTATTTGACTTACAATAAAGAAGACCATCATGGTTAATTGTATGTAATCTGATTTCAGGATTATCTTCTTATACTGAACAGGGATGAATAAAATTGAGGAGAATTTATGAAAAGGGATAGAAATTGATGAAAGATTGACAAAAATTGAAGAAAATTGAGGAAAGATTGATGAAGATTGTAACCCGAAGGCTTGAAATTGAGAATTTGGATGACCTAAAGGTCGAAATTGGAATTAGAGTTTTGATCTTTGATAAATGGTTAGTGCAAAGACTAAATCTGGGGGGCCAATTGATCAATCAGACAGACACTAGCACGAGCGCTAGGCATACCAGTACGAGCACTGAATTTTTGTAAATATACCAGTACGAGCCCTGGATTTTTGAAAATGCACTAGTGCAAACTATGGATTTTTTAAGATACATCAGTACGAAAACTAGTTTTTGAAAAATGCCCCAGTATGAGCACTGGGTTTTGAAATTGCACCAATACGAGTACTAGATTTTTGAAAATGTATCAGTACGAGCACTGATTTTCGAAAACGCCCCAGTATCAGCACTGAGTTTTGAAATTGCACCAGTACGAGCACTGGATTTTGAAAAATGCACCAGCATGAGCACTAGATTTTGAAAATATACCAGCATGAGTATTGGATTTTGAAAATGTACCAATACGAGAACTACACCCGCACGAGCATTGGGCTTTCCGACCAAGAGTTGGAAAAGGAGACCGGAATTTTCAAGACATTTGGAAATCGAAGCGAGAATGATTGTCGGGTTTTTTAGGATTATCCCTTATCCTGAAGGGGAAGAAGGATCTGTTGAAAAATTGGTGGAACATTGAAAGATGATAAAAGATTTCAGGATTATCCCTTATCCTGAAGGAGCAAGGACCTCGCGGGATGAGGTTCAGGTTTATCCCTTAACCTGAAAGGGGAAAGAATACCTCGAAGGTCGAGGTTCAGGTTTATCCCTTAACCTGAAAGGGGGAAGAATACCTCGAAGGTCGAGGTTCAGGTTTATCCCTTAACCTGAAAGGGAAAAAGAATAAAATTTGAAGAGAACAAAATCAAGAAAGTTTGATGAAAAATTGTTTTGCAAAAGAATTCTCATAGGTAGCAATATCGCTCCTATAAGGGGTCTCAGGATTATCCCTTATCCTGAATGGGAAAGAAGAAAATACCTCGAAGGTTGAGGTTCAGGTTTATCCCTTAACCTGAAAGGGAAGAAGAAGGAAAGGAATACCTCATGGGAAAGAGGTATCAGGTTTATCCCTTAACCTAAAAGGGTAAAAGAATAAAGATTGATAAAATTTAATAAAATTGATGAAAAATTGATAAAACTTGATAAAATTGATAGTAAATTGATGAAAATTTGATCAAATTGAAAAACGAATAATGGATGAGACTAATAAAGATAACAAAATTAACTGAAAATTGATAAGTTTTGAAGAAAAAGAGTTTGTCTGATCCTACCTGCATATGGGATCTTTAAAGTGAGAGGAGAATGTTCATTCAAAAGACAGGTGAAAAATCATTTTTGGGAAGAAAATCAACTGCAAGGTTAAATTTGGAGAATGATTAACATGGGGACTGATCTTTTAAGAAAAATCAACACGAGGGTCGATTTCTGAAGAGAGATCAACATGAGGGTCAATTTTTTAAGGCAAATGGTCCGATTCTATAGAAGATCAACAATAGGGTTGATCTTTGAAAACAATGGTTCAAAACCAATTTTGGAAAATAAGATCAACACAAGGGTTAATTTTTAAAGACAATGGTTCGAAACCGATTTTAGAAAATAAGATCAACACAAGGGTTGATTTTTGAAGACAATGGTTCGAAACCAATTTTGTAAAATAAGATCAACACAAGGGTTGATTTTGAAGACAAATGGTTCAAAACCAATTTTGGAAAAGAAAATAACACAAGGGTTGATTTTTGAAGATGATGATTCGAAACCAATTTTGGAAAAGAAGATCAACACAAGGTTTGATTTTTGAAGATAATGGTTCGAAACCAATTTTGGAAAATAAGATCAACATAAGGGTTGATTTTTTTTTTAAGACAATGGTTAGAAACCAAATTTGGAAAATAAGACCAACACAAGGGTTGGTTTTTGAAAAAGATTGGACCAAAATATTGAACCCTTGGCGATCATATCGAACATTTTGCAAAAAAATTTCAAAATTTCATGATTTTGAAAAATCCTCATAGGTATTATCATTTCTCTCATGAACGATGTCGGGATCGTCCCTCCTTCTGAGAAGAATAGGGATTTAATACGGCTTAATGGAAGCCGATGACGAAGAAGATTTTTGAAATGAAAATATAAATTTTCAAAAACAAATGCCCCTGTGTGGCAAAGGAAAGAAGTATTTGATATCAAAGATATGAAGAAAATTGACATTTCATTGATGAGCAAAACTGATAGCAAAGACTGAGATATTTAAAAGTACTTTGACCAAAAGGTCACAAAAGACTGGGTTGACTGGCCCCTACAAGGTGACTGCAAAAAGGGAGGAAAGCAAAAAACTTTGTCATCATCAATTTTCTGAATGGTCTGAAAAAGTCTTGGTCATGATGGCCATCTCGTCTTCCTCTTCGTCTTCAACAAGGAGACTCTCTTCAATGCGGTCCTGAACAATATTTTTGAAGACAAAAAAATGATCGATGTCATGCCCCACTACCCGATGGAACTTGCAGAACTGATTCATGACCCTTCCCATGACTGTGGGATGATTTGTGGCCTTTGGGAGTTTCACCAATCCCTTGGTAAGCATGAATTCAAAGGCTTCCTCAAGCGATTGTTTCAGAGGAGTGAACGCACGATCATTACTCCAACCTTCGCACTTTATATTTTCTTTTTGCGAAAAGTTAGACTGAGACGGCTTGTCATTCTGCTTGGAAGACATTTCCTCTTGAGCTGGACTGTGGTTCTGGCCACTTTTATTGTTACTTTTGTTTCTTTTACTATTGCTGTCATGATCATTGCCGAAAGTATCAGCTGAGTGAGTGAACGGTGCCTTCTTCTTCTGGTCTTGGATATTCTTGACCAGAGGCATGCCTTCGTAGAGCCCATTTTCCATTCCTGACTCGAGCCATTTGGCTCGCTCAATCAATTTGATGAAGGATTTCGCTAGAGAAGTGGTGATGAGGCTCCTCAAGGGCTGAGTATATGCCAAAGTGACATCCTACTAAACCAACACTAGCATGGAGCATGCAAATCATGAGTAAAAATCAACTCAAATACCCTACCCTCCATGTTACATGGATTTTCCAAAAGAAAACGGAAGTAAAATGTAGAAGCCTTCACCTTTGGGTCTTCCGGCACGAAAACGGAAACGGAAATGGAGATGGAGGAAGTGACGTTCGGTTGAGCTTACCAGTGCACGACCCTCTTACGCTTTACTCCTTTACACAAGCCTCGCACTCTCGCTCAAGACACCCTCACTCACCTTCACCCTCACACTCCCTCAAGAGCACCTCACACTAAGGAAAATAGAGGGGAGCCAACGTTAGAGGAGGAGAAGAGAATGGAATTTTCACTCTCCTCACCCCCTTCAGCCCCCTTTTATAGGCCTTAGCCCATGATGGAGGGTTGTGATTTGGGAGGAGGAGATGGACGGTCCTCCCATCTCCCCCCCCCCTTCTAAGCCCTCTCTAGCTCTCTCTAACAGGCTAGGTCCATGGAGTTGACCCTCTCCTTAATGAGCCTACTCCAAGGATCCAGCCACCCTTCAATGTAACCCACAACAACTCCCCTTGAAATAAGGGGAGCTTGTCCCCTTGACTCCACTTTTTGACCAAGGGTCAAAGCTTTTTCAAATGCTCCCTTTGAAAATTTATTTATTTTTTTGTATTAAATGGATTGAGCTACACCCCTAAGGGGCGCCCAACCTAGGTGGTATACGTTGGCCTATGCCAACAACTACTTGAAATTCCAAAAACCACCCCAAACTATGCCTTTTTCAAACTTTTCAAAAATTGCTTGTTAAATGCTCCTTTTGGAATTTTCGTATATTTTTTTTTTCAAGGTAGCATGGGCTGGGCTCATGCTCACGTAGGCCCCATGCTAACCACCTTTTGAAAATTCCAAATCACTCCTTTTGAAAATTTTGAAAAAGCTCACTTTGGTTTTACAAAATTCCATTTCGAGTCTTTTTAAAAACCTTGGTCATTTCTCATTTAAAAGCTAGGTTTCAATGATTTCAATAATTCATTTCAAACTTACATTTTATGCATTAAAACCTAAGTTTTAAATTTATTCATTTAGATTTTTAATTCTGACAATATTTGCTCTCGTCGTGACTCGTATCTCGTCGATACTCGTTTACCGACAATTCACATGAAATAACGAGGTTTTTCCCTTGTTTAGTTTTTAAATTCGAGGAGCGACTAATTAGATGTATTATAAATCTAATTTAGGAATATTAGAATTTAATTTTTCATGGTTTGCCCTTAATCGCCTTGTACATCTCAATTACGTGATTTAGGACCTCGTATAATTAATAGTGCATACGTATAAACACACGATGTTACGAAAATTTCTCGTAATCAAACAGGAAATTCCTTTTCATAGAAGTACATCACATATTGCATTATTTCAAAAATTTCATAGGCCTTACAAAATGAATCTGAGAAACGATCAGAAATTGACCTAATTGCTTAGAAGTTGGGGGCTAGGGGTAAAAAGGGAATTTTTGCAATTTTTGAAAAAATTGGGGTGTCCACACCACCACCACTAGAGCTAATTCTTTCATACCCAGTCAGATTCTTCTAACTGAGGCATTTTTATAGTCCAAATTTGATGTGTTTTTCTTTGTCACTAAGTTCGGCTTTCAACCGGCCTAGTAGCAAAGAAGGGCATCTGTATACACCCTAAATTTTCCTCATACATTTTCAGACACTCCCCTTTAGCATATGCCAACCCCCTGTAGGTCAGTGTAGGAGTCTAGCCCTAGGTCGATTCCAGTTTAGGTGTCATTTCACCCATTTTTATTAGGAAAAATATTATTTTACCCCTAGGTCACCTTAGATACCTGTCAGTCAGAGTCGATCAAGCTCATGTTTAAGTTTAGAATAGTTAGAATGTCTATCATTTTTAGCTCACCTGAGCTCAGGATGAGTGAACCCTATTCATTTCTGACCATTTCGGCTGAAACTGGTTTGTTTCCTTATAAATGAGCCCAATTCTGGCTCAAATTGTAGTCAATTGTTCCCAAGTCAGTTGATTGCAGTCGACCCTATTCCTCTGGGTCTAACCTGAGCTCACCAAGAGTTCAAGTGGCTCAGATCCAGTTCAATTTTATTTCCCGCAGTCTAGGAGTCCATTTTAGCCCATTTCAGCTGAAATTGAGCTGAGTCCAGTCAGTTGAGCTAGTGTTTGAGCTCTGAAATTAGTTCATCTCAGAATTCCTGACCTTCATTCTAGCTCAAACACAGTGCAGTCTCGTTCTCCATTTCACTCCAATAGTCATTTCTCACCATTTCTCTGAGAATTACACAATTTCGCAATCATTCAGTCTAGGAGATTGTTCAAGTCAGTGTTATTTTAGCTCACCTGAGTTCAAAAACCTTAGGATTCAGTTTAAACCAGTTCAAACATCGTCTTTCAGTGTCACTCCTTGCCCTCTAGGTGCAAAATCATTTCTCAGTCATTTTGTCTAAAACTTCATTTTATCATTCCCTCAACTGGTATAATCAATAATCGAAGCTCAGATCAGCTCTTTTCCTGAAAATTTTAGTCATATCCGAGACCCAATTTACATTTGGATCGGATCCAATGTCGAGTCTGATGTTCAATCCTCAATTTTCATTCTCGAATGAGAATCTTCAATTCCTTGTCTATGTCAGGGGTCCGGGACTTCAAATCCCTTATCCTGGGTTTGCATTTTGTAACCATTTCATATCATTTTATCATATTTCATATTATTTTATTGCATTTCATGTCATTGCATATCATTCTCGAGATCCAAAACTCTTGTTTTTCAAAATAATAAATTCAGATTCGATTTTAAAACCTTTCTTTCGAAATCAATTTCAAAAACCTAGATTTTAGATCGATATTTTCCATTTGCCAACCCAAGGGATCTTAAATTCCTTTATTTCTAAAAAAAAAATCCTTAAAAAGCGATCTGGATTCATTTTAAACTCAATTTTTAACTGATCTCAATTCTCGAATGGGACCCATCTAGGTGGTGTTGCTTTTGGATTACTTCTTTCATTTAGATTTCTCAAAATTTTAGTTATTTCAGAGTTTTAGTTAGATTAAGACTTTGTCTTTTTACCTTTTAAACCTTTTTAAACTTTCATTTTATTGGTTTTAAATCAGATGTGGCCTTACCCCTTTCCCATTTCTTTCATTTTGGCCTTTTTTTAGAGTTTTAGTTGGGTTAGAACTCTATTTTGGAGTTTTAGTCGGTTTTGGACTCTATCTTTCATTTCTACTTTTACCTGTTTTCAAGAAAACCTTTTAAATTGTTTCAAAAGAAACCAAAATTTTCGAGTTTTAGTTGGTTCAGGACTCTAACCCTGACTTCAATTTTTAGAAAATCTTTCAAAAACCTCTTCACTTGTCTTTCGAAAAACCAAATTTCAAAGGTTTAGGACTTTATCCCAGAGTTTTAGTAAGTTTAGGACTCTAGTTTGGAGTTTTAGTTAGTTTAGGACTCTGTTTAAACTTTTGATTTTTATCTGGTGATTTTAACCTTGTTTCAAAAACCCTTTTCAATCTTTATTTTAATTTTTTCAAAACTCGAATATGGGGCCAACACAACCGGTGCCATATTTGAGAGTTTTTCAACTCATTTAGGACTCTAATTGATTTAAAAACTTTTATTTTCAAAATCTAACTTTTATTTTAACTTCTTTCAAAAACCTTTATTTTCAAGTTTTTAAAATCATTTTCTAAAAAACCAAATGGGGCCCACAGTAGGTGGTGCCACATTTGAAAATATTTAGGTTAGTTTAGGGTTTTGTTAGTGTGCTACCTAGATTAGAAGTTTTGAAAAAGTCAAAAACAATTTTAAAACTCTCCATTTTCACTTTGATATTTAACTTTGGTTTTTAACTTTTTAAGTAGGGTTTTTAAAACCAAATGTGGGCCCATAGAGGTGGTGCCACATTTGATGTTATTCCAAATCAATTAAAACTCAATTAGGGTTAGTTGTTTAGAGTTTAGTTAGGTTAAGCCTCTCTTCAAAAATCCCCCCCCCCCTATTTGATTTATCTTAAACAATTAAGAGAGTTCTGATAAAATGGAACTCTCTAATTAAAGAGTCTCAAAAACTTTTATAAAAGGGGCATAAAGGGGGTTGATCAGGCCATGCTCTCCTCTCTCTTCCTCTTCTCTAAGTCTTAACAGCAGCCCCAAGGTGAGCTCCTTCTTTCTTTTGCTTTTATTTACCTTATTTCATTATTTTTTTCCATTAAAGCACCATTGCCGCCCCCTTCTATGCATAATTTTCCTTCTTTTTGTTCAAGAAACCATGCTCATGGTTTAAGAAGATGATCCATTGATAATCTAAGATGATTTACACATTTTTGATCCGTTAAAAATGTTTAGATCATGTTTATTTTGCTAAAGACCCGAAAAAGATCGAGATTCGACCTTTTTATAGGTCGAAATCGTTATTGGATTTCCAATCATCATATTTTGGATTTGATGTCCACGGATTAACATTTTTCTTGGTTATAAAACCAAGTTTAGACTTGCCACTCAAATAAAGAGCAACAGCCTTAGACTAAGCAAATATAGTTCATCCCATTCAACAATATAGATGTGATCTTAATGCTAGGACTGACCTGTTCGTGCACAAGCACAGTCGGCTGAGACGTGCTAGATGAAGAAGCATCGGGGTTTGGATTTCCACTGTGCTGATCCACCATGACATTAACCAGGAAAAGTCACATCGACATTCTGGTATGCAAAACTGATTTGCAGCAGTAAAGAGGAAGAGGTAGAAGACCCAAACAGAGTAGACACTATGTTACGCGAACAATCAGGTACTAAAGAAGACAACAACCTTAGTTGCAATAAACTCCTTCTCAACAGCAGATAAAAAAAAGGCCATAATCAGAGTATGCTCTGATACCATGTAGAATAAAGAAGAATAGCAAAGAAACAAAAAAGAGTTTAACGTGGTTCGGCCAATATGGCCTATGTTCACAGAACAACCAGAGGAGTCCTTTTTTCATTATCTGTGCACCCTCAATACAAAGCTTATATAATGCCAAGACGATAAACACAAAAGTACAAAAATGGAAACAACCAAAGCAGATTTTAAGGAGGATTCATTCAACAGTTATCTTTCCAAGTCCTCAAAGGAAACCCATGATAGACATTATCTGGTTGCCAAAGATAAAGAATTATCTCAACATCTGGAGAGTTTCGGCCACCTCCAATGTGCACTTAGTGTGTTTTGGCATCTCAAATGACGTCTCGTGGCTGAGCAACGAATTGATCACTCAAATCTCAAAGAATGAATCTATAGATACTCATCTTGCATCCTTTTTGAAGAGTTCAATGGATCAATGAGTGTTATTTCATAAACCGAATTTCAATTCCATCGAATTAAAGAATTTTAGCCATGGATTTGTTAAGGAATTGTATGTATGATATTCTGGCAGTGATTTGGGCTATTTGAAGTATGAATTAAGCTATGAGCATTAAGATCTAGTTTGATCTAGCCATTGCCGGATAATCTAAAGCTTGTCAGTGGTAGATCTGAACTTTCGATTCAGTTCGAGAATGATCAGTAACTCAATTGTAAAATCTGATGCCATATATGAGTTCCTCAGCTCGAGATCTATAAAATAGAGTCCAGAAACGTCAAAATTGATAGAAATTGATGTCGAAATCTTAATTTGAAGATTCAACTATCACTGGATTTTGGTGAGCTACTGGACTGACTTTGATCGCCAATTCTTAGTGATCTGTACGTGCATTTTGGGCATTCTAAATACTTTTTGTCGACAACTTGTATATGATCTATAACTCAGTATTGTGAATTTTGTAATTCGGTGCACTTCATTTTCATGTACTGAGCACACACACGTTCACTCATTGCACAGGGCATGTGGATGCATGTGTCATGCACGGTGACATTATGTACATTGTTTGCCTTTTTTTGGCCAAACGTCGGTCAATTCTCTAGCGCTCTGTTCATTTCTACCAACATATCTAGGGTTATAATTCATTTGGTCCTAGGCGCTTCCCGAGAATCACGTTTTATATAGTGTATCCTTTGTACGCCTAGGGTTCGGCCTAAGCACACCATGTGCGCTACAATGTGTGTTTTTGCACCTGTGTATGCCTGTAGTGCAGCTGCGGCCACCTGTGGGAGAGCATTTGCACGCTCTCACCCCTACACAGTGGAAGCAGATCTGGTCATGTTGAACATGAGCATTTTTTCTCATGCCGACATTGTGGTTGTCTGTTTGCATTTTGGATGAATGCCACACGGTTTTGTTGACTTTTGAGCTTTTTAAAATGCAAATCGGATGGCCACGATGACGGCATGAGAAAAAATGCTCATGTTCAGCATGACCTGATATGCTTCCCTACACGACTGTTACGTGCAATCTATGCACATTTGATTAGTGACAACTCTCAGCTGAGTTGTCAGCCAGTTGTGCCATGCCTGAGGGTTGAATGCCCATGCAAAGCCTTGTGTGGTGTGGGTGATTCCCCTAGTCCCCAAAGACCTCTTTCTCGGTAGACTATCTGTTATCATCGCAAAATTTTCCCCCTCTCTTGCGAGAGAGAAACGAATTTCACGAGTCAAACTCGACCAAAGTTTTGAAAATGGTTTTGAAAATTAACTCGCCTTCGTTTTGAAATTTTGCGGAAAAATTCCATGGAATGGGATCCGTCTGTCGGTACGAGGTTCAACCGTTCCTGGCGCCTTTACCAGGGGTAATTGAACCAAGGACCAATTATGTGCTTTAACTCGACTCAAATATCTATATTATACTCTATTTGTCCTAGAATGCACAGAGAATCAGGCTTGTGCTACGAAATTTTGAAAATAATGCAAGTTTGGGAAGCATGATGTTTGCTTTGTAAAATTGAAATGCATTTGGAAAATGATTGGAAAAGTACTTGAAAATTGAATTCCTGGGAAAATCATTGAATTTCATTGGAAATTAGAAATGGAATTGAAAAATGAATTCTCAAGAAAACTTGAATCTTGGGAAAATCGATCTTTGAGATTTAGATTGCTTTTTTGAGGAAATGGATTTGAAAATTCTGAGAAAATCAAGAAATTCATTGGAAAATGACTTTTGAAATGGAAAATGGATTCACAGGAAACTGGATCCTCGAGAAAATGGGAAATCTGAGAAAATCGATTTCTGAAAACTTGGGATTTTGAAATTTGAGAATTTTAAAAACATTGAAAAGTCTTGATTTGAACTTGGAAAATGCTTTGAAATGTCATTTCAAAACTTAGGATTCTAAGAAAATCAAATCTTGAGAAAGACTTGGAAATTCTTGGGAAAACTGATTTTTCTGCAATGGAATTTGGAAATGATTTGGAAAATGATGCATTTTGAATGATATGAATGAATGAATATGAATTTGAAAAGGGAATTTCAATTGAGGAATTGGGAAATCCTTTTAAAACTTTGAGAAATGCAGTGCATTTTGAAGTTAGCCTAAGTGTGTAGGCTAAATGTGGCTAATATGAAGATCATAAATCTAGGTTTCATTCGTATTCTGACTATGGCCAAAAATACAAATTCCACCAAGTTTATAAACTCCATAAGAGCTTGTGCACGTGTCATTCATGTCAACCATAGTGAATTTGAAATAAATGCACATGAATCATACATCAAATACTGGAATTTGCAGAAATTAAACTATATGCAACACAACCCTATTTTAAGCAGAAATGTAACTCTTATTCCAAATTATTACATCTGATGTTACATTGAATTGAAATAAAAGAAATAAAAGATAAATTTTCTTCTTGAATGTTCCTGCAAAACTAGAAAACAGTGTTAGCACAAAAATGTAGGTTTTTCTAAATTTATCCGAAAATATGGGAAATTATCAGATATTATTCAGATATAAACCCAAAATTCATACCCCCTTTGATATAAACATGATAAATAATGAATACATTTTAAAAATAAACTTGAAAATTCGAAATTGGGGTCAAAATAACCAAAATGCCCCTGATGACCTTGAAATCAAGATTTTTTGAAAGAAATTTTGTAAATTTTGGAGTTTTGAAAATCAAATGAAATAAATCAAATACAATATGATGAAATATTATGATATGCATGAAAATTTATGAAATTGGAATTAGAAATTTCGAAATTTAGGTCAAAATGACCAAAATACCCCTGATAACAAGACTATGGCCTTGAAACCAAGGTTTTCTGAAATAAATTTTGCAAAATTGAAAAATATGATATGAAAATGAGATCAAAATTAACCCTAAAATGATTCTACATGCTTATGTACATGAATAAAACCCTAAAATGGCAAAAATATCATAAAATATCAAATTTAACCTGAATTTCGCGTGATTTTCGCTTCTGAATTTAAAGATAAACTAACACATGTAGCAAATGAACTTGGAATTAAGCCAAATTTGGAATGGACACCTAAAATAACCCTAAAAATAGAATGAAGCTCGAAAATATAATTTTTTTGTATTTGTAAATATAAAAATTCAAATAAAACCCTACATTTTGTGATTTTTGCCTAAAATGTTGATTCTAAAGGGGATTTAGGATATCAAACTTCCATAAATATTTCCCAAATTTTATGGGGTGATAGAGGACAGTTAGGCAAAGATTTTTTCTATTTACTCTTTCTAGTTTTGACCTATGGTCGGAGCTGTGCCACTCCGGCAAGTCGGATCGGAATCCGGCGACTATAGGATTTAGGGGAAACAGACAGGTTTCGGTAGAAAATATGGGGAAAATAGTAAACAGATGTTAAAAAGGCTGAAATTGTGGGAAACTATCTCTGACAAATAGAGTCAAATTTGATATTTTTTTATCATTGGGATTTGGGTTACGGATTGGAGAAAGACACATTGTTATCAGAGACCCGAATCTCTGGAATTTCGGGATATTGAAATCTGTCAGACAGAAAAGCAAATTTTGGGAAAAATACTGAAACAGTTCCGAAAATTCCCATAATTTGGAAAATTACAGAAAACTATGTTAGGAACAACTTTCATGTTAAACGTTTTTGTAGACAGGCTACGGGTTGGGCGGACTTGGTGTATTAAGGTCTGCCTATACCCTGACAAAGGAAAATCAAGATTTTTCCAAGGGGCTGGGAAATCTGATTTTTGACAGAGGACAAAACTAATTTAAAAAACCTAAAAAAATTCAGATCATTAGTAGATTCAATTATGAATCTACTGTGATTTTTGAAAGACAATCCGAATCTCCCACAAGGGTGGTGCCGGAGGTTCTTGTTTGCTAAAGCACAAACTGAAAGTTCTGAGAGACAGAAAACCCGATTTAGGGTTTGATCGGTTTAGATGGGTTCCAAAACCCGAACGAATCTGGGTTTTTGTAAGAATAATGCAGACAAATCAATCTAACTATAGTAAAATTTCTAAGATTTTTAAATGAAATATTAAGCATAAAATTATAACTGGATTATCATATGTGAATCAAACCTACTAACCATTAGGTAAAAAGCAATGAAATGAATTAAAACTAACTTTACTCAATAACATGGATTAACTATATTGCATAAAACAAATGAATGACATGAGAATAAAGCTTAAAATGAGAAAAAACTAGGGAGATATGAACTTTTTTTTTCTTTTATTGCTGCGAAAAGAGAAGATCCAGTCCATATGTCGGATGAATCTCTCTTATCCAGCCCAAATCATGGTTGTTCCATGGTAGCTTCCATGAAAACATGAACTTCTAGCTATGTGAACCCAGTCTTGGACTGGATTCACAAAGTAGATTCATGGGAAAAGGGGAGAAACTGCGTAAAAAAAAATTTGTTACCTTGGGCTCACGTATACTGGCAAGAGGAGGATGACTATGGTGGTTGCAACAATCGAGGCAGTTGGAGGTTGCTACAGCTTGCTGGAGGTTGAGGGTGGCATGTTGCCACGTTTGGGAGTCGAAGCAGGGCTGCACTAGTTATGGCTGGAAGGATGAAGGTGGGTTGCTGGAGTTTGCTCCTTGGTGGCTGGCGTGAAGGAGGTATTGAAGACGATGGGGCTGGAGCAGGGAGCTTGGAGGTGGGCTGCAACAAGGATGATGGCTGGACTCTTGATGCAGATGGAGATGGCTGCTTGAAGACCGGTTCCAAGTGCTGAAATGGTGGCTGTCTTACTGCAATGAGAGGTGGAAAGGTTAAGAGAGAGAGAGAGAGAGGTGTGTTGAATGTGAAGAATAGATGCAGTCGTATGTTCCTCTTTCACCTAAAATAAAGCTTAGGGTTTAATTTCTTCCCCAACTTAAATCTTGATAGCCTAATGAAAAAGAATCCCAACAGTTTACGTGAATGGGTTTAATGAAGAAAGGGGACTTGGGTGAATGGCTGTAGTCTCATGCCTTTGAAAAAGATGGAAAGGAGGTAAGGAAGAAAGGGGAAAGAAGGAAGGGAAGGAAAAGGAAAAAAGAGGGGAAGAAGGAAAAGGAAAGAAAGGGGAAGAAATGAGAAGGAAAGAAGAAGAAGCGGGGCTGGACTGCCATACGTGAGTTGGAGGGAGAGGAAAGAAAGAAAAAGGAAGAAGAAAGAAAGAAAAGAAAGAAAGAAGGAAAGCAAAAAAAAAATGGAGGAAAAAAAAAGAAAGGAAGTGGGCTGGAGGTTTGGGAGACCCCCTCGCGGGTCCCACCTCACAAAATAAAATAAAATAAAAAAATAAAAACAAACAAATAAAAAGAAAATTGAAAAGAAACACATTTTTTTTAATAAAAGGGAATTGTAAATAGATGGGCCATCTCAGAGCCGGTCCAAATTCCACTTTTGAAATTCATTTTGACGATTAAAGGGGTAAAATAGTCTTTTCAGAAAATTTCCAAACGAAATGAGCTATTTTTGGCAGTTTTTTAAACGAGTTCGGATTTTGAAGTTCAATACCTCGTTGCAAAGCAAATCCAATGTAGAATTTAAAAATTTAATTTTGGAAGAAATCCAGATTTTTTTCCTTGAGAAAATGCTTCCAAATCTATTTTCAGACAAAACGAGCTATTTTTGGTAGTTTTTGAAACGAGCTCGGATTTTGATGTTCAATACCCCGTTGTGAAGCAAATCCAATGTAGAATTCAAAAATTTGTTGAAATAAATCCAGATTATTTTTCTTGAGAAAATATTTCCAAATTTAGACTCCCAGGGGTAAAAATGTCAATTTTGGAAACCCAGGATTTGAAATTGATTTCTGAAAACTTTTAAAACTCAATTTGGATTGAAATTTATAAAACTGGAGTTCTGGACTTCGAAAATAGAATGAAATGTGATGAAATGTTATGAAATGTTGAGAAATTATATGAAATGATGAGAAATGACATGCGAAATGCAGACCCTGAATGAAGAATTTTGGATGTTAGACCCCGATTGACACTTGTACCAGTTCAAAAAGTGTTACAATTGACAAAATTTGTAAAAATGGTTGAAGAAATGATTTTCGAGCTCTGCCAAGCTAGAGTGACACTGGAAATTAGGGTTTGAGCTGGATTAAACTGAAATGAACTGGATTGAGCTGGGTTTTAGAGTTTTAGAACTCAAATGAACTGACCAGACACTGACTCAACTGACCTTTCTAACTTAATTTTCAAGAAAAGCTGTCATTTTTAGAGAAATGATACGGAATGATCACTAGAGTGAAGTGAATTACAAATTTGAGCTGAGTTTGAGCTAAAACAAAGGTCAGTAATACTGACATGAACTAAAATCGAAGCTCGAATACTAGTTCAATTGACTGAACTCAGCTCAATTTCAACAGAAAAAACTGAAACAGGCTAAAATGGGCTCTTGGACACTTGAAAATGGTTTTGAACTGAAACTGGAGCGCTTGAACTCTTGGTGAGCTCAAGTTAGACTCTGGGGAATATGACTGACTAGAAATGACTGACTCGGAGACAATTGGCTTAGATTTGAGTTAGAAATGAGCTCATTTCTGAGGAAATGATCCCATTTTGGCAGGAATGGTCAGAAATGAAAATGGCCTTCTCACTGTGAGCTCAAATGAATTTGAATTGACTGATATTCTAAATGTTCTGAACTAATCAATGAGCTTGGTTGACTCCGATTGACTGGGGTCCGGGATAACTTAAGGGTAAAATGGCAATTTTCCTAATGAAAATGGGTAAAATGGTGATTTTCTAAAACTGACTCAAGGTTCGACTCCTATACTGACCTAACAAGGTTGGCACTGTACGAGGAGGGTTATTTGAGAATGGATGTGGAAAATTTGGGGTGTTTACAGATGCCCCTCTTTGCTACTAAGTCGGATTGAAGATGAACTTAGTGGCAAAGAAAAACACACCAAATTTGGGCTATAAAAATGCCCCAGTTAGAAGGATCTGACTGGGTATGAAGATTAGCCCTGACGAGAATGGTAGATATGAAATGAAGAATAAAGAAAAATTTATTTCAAAAATAAGTGAGATTCAGGTTTTGCCCTTAACCTGGATGGGACGGGAAATACTTCGTGTAGAAACGAAGCTCATGTTTGACCCTTAACCTGACTGGGAAATGAAATACCTCATCAAAATGAGGCTCAGGTTTAACCCTTAACCTGGACGGGAAATGAAATACCTCATCAAAGGAGGCTCAGGTTTGTACCCTTATTGTGAACACCCCAAATTTTTCAAAGTTTTGTAAAAATGACCCTTTTGCCCCTGACTCTACTTTTTGAGAAAATCAAAGTGATTTCAAAGCTAAATTTCAGTCTTTCTTCAGATTTCTGGATTAAATTCCACATTGATATATTCAAATTCAACTCCGGGTCTGAACTCAGTATTTTAAATCCAAATCTGAGCCCCATTGTCCGATTTCCAAAATAAAATCACAAAAATACCAAAAAAATGATTTTGAAAGGCTTGGGCGGCTCATCCGGCACTCTGTTGGATCCTTGGCCCTATATTTCTCAGTTCGAGGTTGTAAACCTCGAATATTCGGACATAAACCCATTTCTAAAGAAATTTTCTCAAAATAGCTTTTAAATTCTCAGAAAAATTCCCTTTTGTAAATATTTTTGCAAAAACACTAAAAAATTAGTTTTAAACTTTATTCTCCCGTAAAACTTTAGGATTTTATTCCAAAAAAATACAAAAAAATAGAAAAATAACACAAAAATAACCTTTTGAAAACACCTTTTTGAAAATCAAGTTTTTGTAAAACCCCCCTTTTGCAAAGTTTGTTAGGGAGCCCCCTATGTGTAAAAAAACTGAAAAATAAGGGGTCCCTTTGAATTTGTTTTTTTAGGGTTTTTTTGTGAAGACTCTTCGTAAAAGAGGGTTACGGAGGTGCCTCCCCCCCATCCAGAATTTCCATTACCCATCGCCCTCCCTTTTTTTTCTCCTTCGTTCATCTCTAACCTCCTCCTCCCGAATCTTCCCCTCTTCCTCCTTAAAAGGGCATGCAGGACGCCCCATTCCGGCACCCGTTTCCACCCCTCCACCCGGCCTTTCCTTCTTCCTCTGCTTCTTTCGTCCCCTTTTTTTTCCTCTCCTTCTTTTTGGCTGATCACCCCAGCAGCAGAGCTACAGGAAGCCCTACAGCTGAGCATCGCCTTCATCTCAAAATCCCTGCAGCAGAAAACTGGGAGGTAAGACAAAGGAGGTAGGCATATCTGCTGTTGCAAGGCACGAAGAGGAGATCCCACTCCCTCTCAGTCGACTCTATGTAAGCACCATTGCTCTTCCATTACTTTCTTTGTCTTCTTTAGCCTCCCAATTTCTCTCATCTACGCACCCTTGTGGGCTCGACTTGAGTATGGAAAGATCGGCCCACATATGTGCAAAATTAACAGGAATAATCATATTCCAACAATCCTCGTACATTCAAAAATTTGTCTCTGAATTTCTCTAGTTCATTTTCGGTGATTCAGTAATGGTTCTCCGTTTGCACCGATATATTTTCTTCTTTTCCCTTTTTCCTTGTCTTATTACATCTCGTTACATTTTTATTTTATCTTTCCTTTCTTTTTGCTCTTTAAGATCAAATGTATACCTCTGCATATTGCATCAAACTCGGAGATGTTTTGATGTATTGATCCCTGTGTATAAAATCTGGATGCTAAAAAACAAAGAGGAAAACATGGCTATCGGCTGAGGATCTTCAGCAAGCTCTCAACAGTCCATCTTGAAACAAATGACTGCTACTGGAATCAATTTGGTGGTCATATAAAAACTCTGTATCCCAATATACATATGGAGTCATTCTTATAAAAAAAAAAAGGCCAGATTCACCATATTTCATTATCCATTCATTTTTTTTTTTGGCTAATATCACTCGTTTATTTCCTTCATTATATGTTCTTTACTAACTTCATCAGTCAAGTGCATTTGTTCAGTTTGATTTTCTATATTTGATCGTTGATTTCATGTATCAAAATCCACTGCTTCATAAATGTAGATGGTTTGAGGAATTTAATCTGCATTTTTTTTTTACTAAATTTGAGTAAATTTTTGTTTCATTGCATATTAATCATAGCAGAAATATCACATCTTACCCTGCATCTGTTCTCATCATTCATGCATTATCCTGCGTCATGTCCTTTGCTATTCGCCCATCCTTTGCAGCATCTGTTCATCCTACCCTAACCTTCCTTTCTCGCCTTCGTCTCTTTCTATTATTCTCTTCTAAGTTTTGTTTTCTCTAATTCTGTAGCCAATGGATATCTTGATATGTAGTTCATTCATTTGCGTTATGCCATAATTAGTATTTACCTTACAACAATTTTGTTTAAATATTGTATTTAATCCCTTTAGCAGCAAGTGGTATCATTTCAATTACTTTTCCTGTTATGTTGTATACCAATCTTCTATCATAGAGAGGTGCATAGTTTAGGCTAACTCATATAAGGGTGATAATTGGCTAAATTCTTCCATTGTTTAGATGCTTGTGACATCGGTCACTTTGGAGTTTGTTTTATACCTAGAGAATGTAATCAATACAAAGAATCCTGGAGGAAAGAAAAGTTTCTTTATACTTTCTTCTAAGCCCCCCAAAAAAAAAGAAAAGAAAAAGAAAGATCAAGATTGAAGGATGTTTCAAAGGTAATGGTTCGATATATCAAAAGCTTTTATAAACAGACGATTTCTTGTTGAAAGCAATTCAAGGAAGGACAACGATGCATGCCAATGTAACAACCTCGTAACAGAATGCTCTGTACATGATGTAATATCTAGGATTCATCTGATTTATGTATTCTATTGGGCTTGAGTTAGATATGGGGGTTTTTATCAGACATCCAGAAGGTGTGATTTAGTTGTTTAATAGAATGAAGGGTTCATTTGCATGTTTTGATTCTGCCATATAAACCTGATCCTACCCCCAGTTAAGGGATATGGGATGGCTAGTTTACAGAGACAATTACTTGGCTGTGTCCAAATTCAAACTGATAAAAATTGTTTTCTAAATAAGTCATCTGCAGGTTGGCTAATCAATGTCTCCACATGAACACATATTTCAGAGATGGACTTCTCTCTCTGGAGCCAGATCTTTGGAAGTCCCAACCTGTCTTAGATCATATTTTTTTTTTATTTTACATAATCATATTTCAGTAACAAAGCTTTCACTGGTTCAGATCCTTTCACTAACACATTGGAGCTTGACAATGGATTTCAGCAAGATCACGATGGAGCCTAGCTGACATTTGAAATATCTGCAGTGATATCTGAGTTTGCTGGAGTGTCTTTAACATTGAATTGTGATCCCCTGCATAATCACACTCCACAATACCAACCAATTTGGTAGGAGTTCATGGCGCAATCAAGATACCAGAAGGACTGAGCAAAAAAAACTGTATGTATAATTCAAATTCCTTTAGATTAGCTCTGTTGATTTATTTAAAATAATTGGACCTGTTGCTGTAAAACTAAAAATTTGTTATGCATGGTGGCTCACTGCTGGCTGCGTCCATCTTCTATCCTGTCCATCTTATATTTCATAAATTAACAATAGCCATTTTTGCTGCACAGTAATATTGAGATATCATGATCTAGCATCATTATGTTTTCTGAAGCAATCTTGTGACTCTTTGGCATTCACGACAGTCTGCCAAAATTATGGCGATTTCATGCTTATCACATAGCATACCATCCAAGAGATGGAATACTCTGAAAACTCAGAAGTCAGTTGAAAATATTGAGAGTCATTCCAAAGATATTGTTCTTGAATTATCGGTTTCTTCTGTTGGGAAGCAGCACCAATTCTCTGCACATAGATCCCCAGAGAAACATGGCCCTGATTTCAAGAATGTAAGCTAAAGGTGCCTATGTCAGCCTCGTAGGTAAGTTGAGCAAGATTGTTGATCTAGATGTGCAAATGCCACGCCAGTTTACAAATAGCATGATCATGTTGAAGCCTCGGTAGTAGAAAGTGCGTTTTGAGCCTGCTGAGAACATGCCTTATTGAAGTTTTAGTCACATATACATATTTCATTCATTGCATCCATATCACACCCACACTACTGCCCACTGTATAAACGCCATGCCTGCATCCATACAGCACCTTCCTGTCACCATCTCCATGCCTACGTACTCACCATCAGTAGTAATTAGCATTCTTTTCCCACCTGCACATTCCAATATATTGTAAGCCATAATGATGATCTGCATTCTCTCCTTAATGGGACCACGACTTTTGAATTTCTGGAAACAGAGTCATGTATTTGTGAGTTGTTTTCTTGAATTTTGTAATCTGGTGAAAGCATATGTAGATTTTGTTCTTCTTTCTTTTTGTGGGTTGGGCATTTTTGATTCATGGTCTCCAGCCTCGGCTGTGAGTCCCATTCATATCAGTATTCTTTCAGGCTCTCAAGCTTTCTTTCAAGGGTCTTATTTAGATATATCCTTCATTAAGTTACAATCTCACAAATCTGATTTTGCTGAAGACTGGGGACATCCGATGGTGCTGTCATTCATTCCATGCATTTCCTACAATAAACTCAATCTATACATGAGCAAAATCTAGTCTGAACGATGCATTTACATCAGCATATGTAATTCCATCGTTGAACTAGCACGATGTCCGAATTCCCAGTTTTGAAACATATCATATGTCTCCATGACATGAGGTATATTTATAGCAGACATCCATTGTCATAACTTTTGGTGTATTCATAGTATCATTGGTTGTTGTTTTCTCATACACATTTCCATCAATATATCTTTACTAGTCTAGAGTTTCATATATGCTTCCTTGCATTAGCCTACGCACCATGCTTAGGCTCATATGCATATATTCTCCATGAACCACCATGGTCCCCTTTCATTTCATAACAATTCGTCAAAACTACTACAGTTGTTATCTTCTTGCAATGGTTCACAAAGAACCTCTGTAATCCTTCTTGACTAAAGTAGTTCATTAAGAACTACTATAGTAGTTTCTCTTTCGCAAGTGGTTCACAACGGACCACTAGATCCCTTCTTTCCTATGGTGGATCATCACAAACTACCATATTTCATCTTGGACCATCCTGGTTCTTGACTTCACCCATTTGTATATGCCTTTCTCATTCAACATAAACATAGCATCTGGTATTAGAATCAACACACTCATATATAATTTTGCTCTCAACAAAGTGTTTTCTCTTGCATCATGCTAACTCGTTTCTTTGCAGGGAAGTCATGAAAAATCATCTCAGATTAGAGAAGTTATTTCAAAATTCAGTTTCAAAACTTGTAATAATTAGATATAAATGAAAATTCCTTACATTTCCTGCTTTTAGGTAGAATGGATGAGCATTGTAAACATTATAAATTGTTTGTTCTCATGCATCTTTCCTTTATTTCTCAAAGTCTCACAATGGTGAAATACGAATGGCACGTGCACCATTTCGTAAGAGTTAATTGATACTAAGTTGATGATCCACATCAATGGCCATAGTCAGGGTGTGGACAAAACTTAGCATTTTTATCTTTTACAAAATAACACTGGATCCATTTTCAAAATTCATCATATTTTCCTTAAATATTTTCTTCTTTTTTTCAGAATTTAATTTAAAATTAACTCAAAATATATACCAATGGCCATAGTCAGGGTATATTGAGGGTTAATTTCATTTTAAATTCTATAAAAGCACCAAAAGGGTATTTTATCCTTCATTTGAATTTAGTTATGACTATTATATAATACACTCAATGACCATAGTCAGGAGTATATTATATCACTAATCTTATTTAAATTCATTTGAAGAATGAAATATGATTTTCAAATCCAATTTCAAACTTATTCGAATTCATTCATCATATAGGATAGAATTGCATCATATTTCCAAAATTTCCTTTTCAAAATTCCAAGTGATTCTTCTTCTTCATTTCTCAGATCAAATCTTATTCAAATCCAATTCTATCTCATTTCAAGATTCAAAAATTCAAATTTCAAAGTCCAATTTGACTTTGAAATTCCAAAATCATTTTATATTCAATGCTCCAAAATTCCAACCCAAATTCAAAATTCAATTTCAAAGTCCAATTTAACTTTGAAGTTATCTTCTGATCCTCTTATCTTCAATCAAGATTTGGATTTGAATCTCAAAACTTGAAATTTTAAATTTAATCTAGGTTTTCAAAACCCAGATCCATCATTAAAGGTCCCACTTTGGGCTTTCAAAATCCAAATCTAAAATTAGATCCTAAATCCCAACTTGGATCCGGATTTCCAAGTACAATTCCACTCTGGATCTCAGATTACAGATCCAAAATCTATTCTAGGATCCAAAACCCAATTCTACCTTGGATCTCACACTTCAGATCCGAAATTTCCTTTAGGATCCAGAATCCAATTTCACTTTGGATCTCAGACTTCAGATCCAATTCCATCTTAGGATCCAGAGTTCAAATCCACCTTTGGATCTCAGATTACAGATCCAAATTCCAATTAGGATCTAGATCCCCATTCTACATTGAATCTCAGATTCAGATCCAAATTCCAATTCTTAGGATTCGGAATCCAATTCTACTTTGGATCTCAGATTTTAGATCCAAAATCTATTCTAGGATCCAGAACTCAATTCTCCTTTGGATCTCAGATTTCAGATCCAAAATCCATTCTTTAGGATCCAGAACCCAATTCACCTCTGATCTCAAATTCAGATCCAAAATCCATTCTAGGATCCAGAATCTAATTCTACTTTGGACCTCAGACTTTAGATCCAAATCCATTCTAGGATCCAGAATCCAATTCTACTTTGGATCTCAGACTTCAGATCCAATTCCATCTTAGGATCCAGAGTCCAACCCTATCTCGGATCTCAAATTTCAGATCCAAATACCATCTTGGATTCCAAATCTTGAATCCAATTCCATTCAAAATTCCAAATCCAAATTCCACTTTAATTTCAATCCTTAAAACCAATTCCATTTCATTCCAGATTTCAAATCAAGTTCCCATCCTAAATTCAAACTTCAACTTTGAATTCTATTCAGAATCCAGATCTTGGATTCGGATTTCATCTTGAAATTCCAACTTTTAAATCAATTCCATTTCTCAATTTTATCCAGATTTCTCGATTCCATCTTTCCTTCTGATTCAATTCTATTTTCATTTTTATTCTGATTCAAAGTCCATTTATAAACTTTGAAAAATTCCTTTCTTCTTCTTTTATCTCAAAACTTCAAAATAATTTTCTAAAATCCAGATTTATTTTCTCAAGCTCTTGATTATTCTAAAAACTTAGAACTTTAATCTTAAGTTCTAAGTTAGAAATCATTTCTTCACTTTATCAGATTCATCTCAGAAAGACTTGAGAATTCTTCAAAACATTTGCAAAAAGAGCATACATCTTTGCATTTCGCACAAGCATGATTCTCTGTGCATTTAGACTTAGAATAATTTCTTAGATAAATTCTTAGCAAAACAAAAGGCATAAAATTCGACCATTGGTTCGATTACCCTTGGTAAAGGCGCCAGGAACGGTCGAACCTCGTACCGACGAACGGATCTCGTCCCCCAGTTTTCCCGCAAATATTTCAAAAACAGAGGCGAGTTATTTCAAAAAATTTCAAAATTAAGGTCAAGTGAGACCCACAAAAGAATTTCTCTTCTTCTTTTATCTTCTTTTCTCTTCCCTCTTTCTTTCCGTCTTTTATTTTCTCCCTTCAAAAAGGAGGAAATAGAGGTTGGAAAGGAAAAGAGAAGGAAGAGAGAGAAATACACAAGAGAGGAAAAATTTTGCGATGATCACAGTTTTGGCGACCGTGATGGGACTCGTCTTCGTCCGGTCGAATTTGATGCCTTTTCTTTTTTGCTTTGATATAATCTAAGTCTTTATTCTACATATGTCAGCTTCATTTTTCATGCAAACCTTAGGGGCCTAGATTTTGTCCTAAGCTGACATCAGTGCATATAGGATTTAAGTATGGTTTGATAGGACCATATTGAGGAGATTATTCCATGCTCACATTAGACTTAGGTCTGAAATACAACTCTCCTCAATTCTAGGGATTGAATGCAAAACAATGTATGCAAGTGTATGCTTCTCTTCATTTTAAATCTACCTCTTTAGGACTTGCATTAGAGCCATCTAATTTCTTGCATGTTGAGCATATTTTGAAAACCTCCCTACCTACATTGTCCCGGTCTTCACGTTGCTGGGCTGTCTCACTGAACCATAGTTCTGGGAAGAGTCTCACAACTGGACCACTTATTTGAGTTCGCCCCTCCCTACCACGTACCTAAGGGCCATAGTCCGAGGTATATCGGTAGGTGCTCAAGGATGTTGGGAAGCCATTACTTTAGAACTGGAGGAATTTTTCTATGCCACGTACTTCGAGCTTCGGCTTGGGTATATCGGCGTATCTTGATTGAAATCAGATGATTTGAACCCTAGGGTTAGGATTAAGGTCCTACAAGCCATTTCAAAATATTGCATTTAGAGTCAGCCTCTAGGGATTGCTGTTTGTGCATCCTTGTTTGTATATCTATGATTGTATGATATTTGATATTTCCTATATTTTCCAAAACTCTGGGTATATATTATTCAAAATTTCTTCCTTATTTTAAAACCCAGGTGTATTTTCCTTTTTCTTCTCTTAATTTCTTCTAATTCTTTTTTTATCCTGCCTGCAATTCTTCAAAATTTTAAATCTTTGAAATTCTTTTCTATATTCTATTCATTACCTTCATTTACAATAAAACATCTTTTGTCAGGATGTGTCCTTTTCAAAATTTATTTGTATTCACATTTTACTTGTCTATCCTTTTTCAGAAAAACAGTGCGGTTGTCACTAATTTTGGTGACAACCCGATCCCTCGTAATGGGATGTTTTCATTTTCAGATTATGATTTCCTCCTTTATTAAAATTTCTTCCTAGATCTTTTCTAAAAGACCCATTTATACTCTCCAGAGAGCATCAGCGCTATCAGTTGGGTCGAGCAAAGCTCAGAGATTACACTGCTCTAACATCCCAGTTATAAGCGGAGAGAGTAAGGAATGGATTCTCAAAAGTCTGTCAAAAAAGGGGTTCAGGACAGCAAAAGTGAGATCGATCCCGCGATGTACCAATTATTCAAAAAGATGATGGTTGAGATCTTGTCTGAACAAGCTGAAGCCAATTGCGGAAAAACTCCCACAGAAGGAAAGGCACCCATCACTTTCCCCATGAATGAACACGACAATATCGGTATAGGAAATTCCAAAGCCAGTAGGAGCAGTAATCAAGGCAACCAGGGCAGCAACTTGAGAGAGCATAAAAGCCAGATTGGGAAATATTGTGAAAACCATGATAGACCTCTTCAATACAGTCTTCAGCAAAAAGGCAAGAAGCAAGAAGAACTAGAGCACAAGGATTGGAGCAAGGGTCAAGATTTCACTCCTTTGTATGAACCGCTCAACAAAGTCCTCGAATACATGTTGTCTAGCGGATTTCTCAGGCTCCCAAAAGCCGCCAGCCCTTCCACAGTCATGGGAAAATATATAGACCAGTTCTGCAGGTATCACCGAGCAATAGGGCATGACACTGAGCATTGCTTCATCTTCAAGAATATAGTTCAAGACTGACTTGATAAGAATCTCTTTATCAAAATCGAAGAAGAAAGGCGTCCAGATCTCCTAAACATGCAAGCTCAGTCCAGCTACCAGGTAGGGGTCAGCACTCGACAGAAGTCAAGCAAGCCGAAGAAAGCAAAACATGAAGGTTGGGGTCATGATCGTCAGCTTACCCCTCTAGGTCAGCCGATCGAAGAAGTTCTCCAGTACCTGCTTGCAAAAGGTATGATCAAACTCCCAAGAAAGGTTGATCCTCCTGTCATCATGGGAAAATGGAAAGATTGCTTCTGCAAGTTTCATCGAGCAAGGGGGCATGACACGGAGCGCTGCTTCATCCTCAAAAACCTTGTGCAGGATTACATTGATAAAGAGCTCCTGGTACCAGAGGAAGGAGAAGAGCAGCATGCGGTTTCAACCGGACCTTTTCCAGACCAATCAGAGAATTGAGAATGCCAAGAGTTTTTTGCTTTCATCCCTTTCTATCAATCGCTTTGTAGGGGCAAGTCAGCCCAGTCTGTGTGACTTCTTTTTAGTTAAAATACTTGTAAATATTCAGTTCTGTTATCAAATCAATGAAGTGTCGATTTTCTTTATATCTTTGATATTCAATACTTTCTTCTTTTTGCTATATTAGGGCATTAAATTCCTTTTTCAAAATGTGGGACAATCCTGACATCATTCATGAGAGAAATGATATTACCTATGAGGGTCTTTTAAAAATCATGAAAATTTTAGTTCAAATATTTTATTACAACCTTTTTCAAAGATCAACCCTTGTGTTGATCATATTTTTCTATAAATTGATTTCAAATCATTGCATTTCAAAGATCAACCCTTGTGTTGATCATATTTTCTGAAAATTGATTTCGAATTATTACATTTCGAATATCAACCCTTGTGTTGATCATATTTTCCAAAAATTGACTTCGAATCATTACATTCAAAGATCAACCCTTGTGTTGATCATATTTTCTGAAAATTGGTTTCGAACCATTACATTCAAAAATCAACCCTTGTGTTGATCTCATTTTCCAAAATTTTGATTTCATTACATTCAAAGATCAACCCTTGTGTTGATCATATTTTTTTACAAATTGATTTCAAATCGTTGCATTCAAAGATCAATCCCAGGTGTTGATTATGTTTTCTAAAAAGATGTTGATTTCAAATCATTGCATTCAAAGATCAATCCTGGTGTTGATTATGTTTTCTAAAAAGATGTTGATTTCAAATCATTGCATTCAAAGATCAATCCTGGTGTTGATTATGTTTTCTAAAAAGATATTGATTTCAAATCATTGCATTCAAAGATCAATCCTGGCGTTGATTATGTTTTCTAAAAATTGATTTCAAATCATTGCATTCAAAGATCAACCCTTGCGTTGATCATATTTTCTAAAAAAATGATTTTGAATCATTGCATTCAAATATCAACCTTCGTGTTGATCATATTTTCTACAAATTGATTTTCAAATCATTGCTTCAAAAAATTAACCCTCATGATGATCTCTCATGAATGATCCCCTTTCAAAGATTAGCTCTCGTGGTTAATCCTTCTTTCCAAAAAAATGATTTTCTCATCTTCTTCTCTCATTTTAAAGATCCCACATGCAGGCAGGATCAAACTCTTTTTCTCAACTTTTATCAACCTTTTGTTTATCCTTCTTTATCAGTTTTATCAATTTTTATTCATTTTTATTATTATTTATCCATTTTCTTAATTCTTCTTGATTCTTATTTTCAAAGATTTCCCTTTCAGACTAAGGGTAAACCTGATGCCTCTTTCCCATGAGGTATTTCTTTTTCCTTCTTCTTACCCTTTCAGGTTAAGGGATAAACATGATGCCTCTTTCCCATGAGGTATTTCTTTTTCCTGCTTTGCCTTCCCCTTTTCAGGTTAAGGGATAAACCTGAAACCTCATCCTACGAGGTCCTTCTTTCTTCAGGATAAGGGATAGTCCTGAATGTCTTTCTCTTTTAAAGCTTCATTAATCTCTGCTAAATCTTTTTCTTCATTCAATTTTATCAGTTTTATTTCTTTCTTCCAATTCTTTATCAAAGCTTTTTCATCAACTTTTGTCTAAATTTTATTCCTTTCCCATTCAGGATAAGGGATAATCCTGAAACCCCTCATAGGAGCAACAATGCTGCCTGTGAGAATTATTTCCATAAAATCTCCTTGATTCTTCTCTTTCGTCAAATCTCCCATCAATTTCTATCTCTTCTCATTTGATCTTTTAAATTTTATTTCCTCTCCAATCAAGATAAGGGGGCAATCAGATCATTCAGTCCCCTAAATGGTCATTCTCAATCCCAGGTCCGGTCCTCGCACTGGCAAATTTTTAAAACTCGATCTCTTGATTAAAAAACTTTTTGTCAAAACCCGAGACTCCACTCGGACTTCTCCCTCTATTCTTTCATTCGAAGTTCTGAGTTCCGACCAGGACTTCCTTTTGAATTCAATCCTCGCATTGGAAATCAATCATTTCTTTAGAAAACCGAGTTTCAAACTCGGGTTTTTCTTTTATTATTTTTTTTTTCGTTCGAAGTTCTGAGTTCCAACCAGGGCTTCCTTTTGAATCCAATCCTCGCATTTGAAATCAATCATTTCTTTAGAAAACCGAGTTCCAGCTCAAGTTTTTCTTCTATTCTTTCATTCGAAGTTCTGAGTTCCGACCAGGACTTCCTTTTTAATCCAATCCTCTCATTGGAAATCAATCATTTCTTTAGAAAACCGAGTTCCAGCTCGGGTTTTTCTTCTATTATTTTTCGTTCGAAGTTCTGAGTTCCGACCAGGGCTTCCTTTTGAATCCAATCCTCGCATTGGAAATCAATCATTTCTTTAGAAAACCGAGTTCCATCTCGGGTTTTTCTTCTATTATTTTTCGTTCGAAGTTCTGAGTTCCGACCAGGACTTCCTTTTGAATCCAATCCTCGCATTGAAAATCAATCACTTCTTTAGAAAACCGAGTTCCAGCTCGGGTTTTTCTTCTATTATTTTTCGTTCGAAGTTCTGAGTTCCGACCAGGACTTCCTTCTGAATCCAATCCTCGCATTGGAAATCAATCATTTCTTTAGAAAACTGAGTTTCAGCTCGGGTTTTTCTTCTATTTATCTTTCGTTCAAAGTTCTGAGTTCCCACCAGGACTTCCTTTTGAATCCAATCCTCGCATTGGAAAACAATTGTTTCTTTAGAAATTTAAGTTTTCAAAACTCGGGTTTCTCTTTATCTTTTATTTTCTGAAGATTCAAGTCCCAACTCGAACTCTCTTCTTTTTTAAAAAAATCTCAACTGACAGGCGGGACATTCTTCCAAAATCCAGCCTTCCGGCTAATCCATTTCAAATTTCAAAAAAATCCAGGTTTATTCTCTTTAAAAATCCTTCTGTGCCCTTTTAGGATAAGGGATAAACCTGATGCCTCCTGCTAACGAGGTATTTCTTTCCTTTTTCCCATCAGGTTAAGGGATAAACCTGATGTATTCTGCTAACGAGGTATTTCTTTCCTTCCTTCCTAGTTCAGGATAGGGAGATAAATCCTGAAAACAGACCACCACGCAGTTAGGATGTGATGGTCCATTGAATTCAGAATTTCTCATCAAACTTTACTTTCCAAATCTAACTCATCTTCACAACCCAGTCCTCGCACTGGTTATTTCTCAAATTTATCAATCATATGTTGAGCTCATTTAGAAAATCCGGTTCTCGCACCGGTAACCTTCTAAATTCAGTGTTCTGATCAAATTCTTTCCTCTTTCAAAATTCAAGTTCTGACTTAAATCAGATGTATTTCCAAAAGATCCAGCATCTCGCTGGTCATGTATTTCCAAAAGATCCAACACTCGTTGGTCATGTATTTCAAATGTCCTAGCCTTTTGCTGGTCAGGTATTTCAAACGTTTCAGCTTTTGCTGATTAGGTATTTCAAAAGATCCAACACTCGTTGGGCATGTATTTCAAACGTCCCAGCCTTTTGCTGGTCAGGTATTTCAAACGTTCCAGCTTTTGTTGGTCAAGTATTTCAAACGTTCCAGCTCTTGTTGGTCGTGTATTTCAAACGTTCCAGCTTTTGCTGGTCAGGTATTTCCAAAAGATCCAACACTCGTTGGTCATGTATTTCAAACGTTCCAGCTCTTGCTGGTCGGGTATTTTAAACATCCCAGCTTTTGCTGGTCAGGTATTTCAAAAGATCCAACACTCGTTGGGCATGTATTTCAAACGTTCCAGCTTCTTGCTGGTCAGGTATTTCAAATGTTCCAGCTTTTGCTGGTCAGATATTTTCAAAAAATCCAACACTCGTTGGTCATGTATTTCAAACATTCCAGCTCTTCCTGGTCAGATATTTCAAACGTTCCAGCTTTTTGCTGGTCAGGTATTTCAAAAGATCCAACACTCGTTGGGCATGTATTTCAAACGTCCCAGCCTTTTGCTGGTAAGGTATTTCAAACGTTTCAGCCTTTTGTTGGTCAGATATTTTCGAAAAGATCCAACACTCGTTGGTCATGTATTTTAAAAGTTCCAGCTTCTAGCTGGTCGGGTATTTCAAACGTTCCAGCTTTTGCTGGTCAGGTATTTCAAAAGATCCAACACTCGTTGGTCATGTATTTCTAAAGGATCCAGCATCTCGCTGGTCATGTACTTCCAAAAGGATCCAACACTTGTTTGTCATGTATTTCCAAAAGATCCAGCATCTCGCTGGTCATGTATTTCCAAAAAGATCCAACACCAGTTGGTCATGTATTTCCAAAGGATCCAGCATCCCGTTGGTCATGTATTTCCAAAGGATTCAGCATCTCGGAGGTCATGTATTTCCAAAAAAAAAAAGATCCAACACTCGTTGGTCATGTATTTCCAAAAGATCCAGCTTCCGTTGGTCGTGTATTCCAAAAGATCAATCCCTTAGGGTATGACTCCTCAAATTCTATCAATTCCCCAACCTTTGGTTACAATATCTTCAGAATCTCATCAACTCTCGGGTTATAATTTCTCAAGTTCAATCACTTTCAAACCATCAGATTAAATCCTTCATATTTGAAATCCAGTTTTTATAACTGGTCGGGATTTGAAATCCAGTTTTTATAACTGGTGGGGATTTGAAATTCAGTTTTTATAACTAGTCGGGATTTGAAATCCAGTTTTTATAACTGGTCAGGATTTGAAATTCAGTTTTTATAACTGGTCGGGATTTGAAATCTAGTTTTTATAACTGGTCGGGATTTGAAATCCAGTTTTTATCACTGGTCGGGATTTGAAATCCAGTTTTTATAATTGGTCGGGATTTGAAATCCAGTTTTTATAACTGGTCGGAGTTTGAAATCCAGTTTTTATCACTGGTCGGGATTTGAAATCCAGTTTTTATAACTGGTCGGGATTTGAAATCCAGTTTTTATAACTGGTCGGGATTTGAAATCCAGTTTTTATCACTGGTCGGGATTTGAAATCCAATTTTTATAACTGGTCGGGATTTAAAATCTAATTTTTGTAACTGGTCGGGATTTGAAATCCAGTTTTTGTAACTGGTCAGGATTTGAAATCTAGTTTTTATAACTGGTCGGGATTTGAAATCTAGTTTTTATAACTGGTCAGGATTTGAAATCCAGTTTTTATCACTGGTCGGGATTTGAAATCCAGTTTTTATAACTGGTCGGGATTTGAAATCCAGTTTTCATAACTGGTCATGATTTGAAATCCAGTGTTTTCACTGGTCGGTATTTCCAAAACCTAAAAAGTCAAGCGTTTCAAAATCTGATTTCTATAACATTCCCCTAAAATTGCAACTAAAGGTTTTGTCAAAATCTATATTGAGTGATTATTTCACAAGAAATTCGTGAAAACTTTGCCAATTTGCTAAAAGCATTTGTTGATTCTAAATATTCTTTACTGCATAAAGAGAATTTTCTCAGATTACCTCCAGTGTTTCCTTCCAAAAAGGTGATTTTTTTTGCGAAAAAGAGGTAAAATTCAAATCTTTTCCTATTGATCAACCAAAAGGATGTAAGAAATGACCACGATATGATCAGTGAAAGAAATATTCAATGATGTTGAAAAGCCAGAAGTGATTTGTTATTGATCATGGCTATGACGCATGTTTTAAGATGACTTTCTGGCAATCAGGCAGTGGAAATATCTTGAGCTATAAAAAGAATCCACTCAACCTATGTCTTCACATTCATTTAAAAGTTGTAATCAAATATCTGCAAAAGGGATCTCTCAACTGTCGTCAAGATGAAGGCGAATAGGCCAGCAGACCCCCGGGGCCAAAGAAGATTTTGATCATCTCCGAGATGAAGGAGTTTGTGAAGGATCCTTCCAGGGAAAGTTCAGATCACTGTCGAGATGAAGGCAGATGCGATGAACGTACCGACAAACCCTAAAAGATATTTGATTTCTGCTATCATCTGAAGACCTTTTGAGCCAATGTCATCATGTATAATCCCTGAGAAAAAGAAAGATCGGAGCATCTCCAAGATGAAAGAGTTTGTGACGTACCCTTCCCTGAAAAAGAGAGAAAAGTCAGGACATCCAAATGAAGGATGATGTGAAAAACCAAGAAAGCCCAATGACTCAAAAAGAGTGCAAAAAGATCATCGTAGGGAAAACACCCAGATATCAAACTGCCAAAGTTGCCAAAAGTCATCTTTTCTCATGCAGAATTCTTTTATCAATATCTCTTCATTTCCTGCTTTTATGAAATTAAGAATATTTCTTCCACTTCTCATATCAGGGAAATGGATAGCTTCCTTGAAGAAAATCATCAGTGATAAAATTTTGAATTTGACTCTTACAACTGAGGAGTTAACCTCATTGGAGGAAATACTCTAGGTAAAAGAGGAAATATCTTAGCACATACGTGCACATTTCCAAGCATTTGAACCAGCTATAATTTTATCTTATTGGCAAAATTTTCTAGCTATTCCAAAAATGAAATAAACATTCAATATCTATTTTTGATGCAACTTAGCATTGTCTATATCTTCCAGAAGAGTTGCCTCATTCAGTTGAAGTATCTCTTCTTGTCTCATCGCGGTTTCTTCAGTCAAGAATTCCGTATGGTGTTACCCACTCAGGATAAGGGTCAAACCTGAAATTTCTACGAAAGATCATTTGATTTCAAAAGCTATTTCAGTCTCAGCAATGAGACGCCCAATTTCTTCTCCATTTTCAAAGCTTTAGGGAACCCTATATTTCCTCCTTTCGCAAAAACCTCTTTCGGATTTGTTCGTCCAAATTCCGAAGGTCCCATTGTGCTTTCTCCATTTTTTAGAAACCTGTATGATAGATTTCCCCCACTGAGGATAAGGGTCAAAACCTGAACCATCTGCGAGAGGTCATTTACTTTAAAAGCTATTTTCAGTTTCAGCAATGAGGCACCCGATTTCTTCCCCTTTTCAAAGCTTTAGGGAACCCTATATTTCCTCCTTTCGCAAAAACCCCTTTCGGATTTGTTAGTCCAAATTTCGAAGGTCCCATCGTGCTTTCTCCATTTTTGAGAAACCTGTATGGTAGATTTCTCCCACTCAGGATAAGGGTCAAAACTTGAACCATCTGCGATAGGTCATTTACTTTAAAAGCTATTTTCAGTTTCAGCAATGAGGCACCCGATTTCTTCCCCTTTTCAAAGCTTTAGGGAACCCTATATTTCCTCCTTTCGCAAAAACCCATTTCGGATTTGTTCGTCCAAATTCCGAAGGTCCCATCGTGCTTTCTCCATTTTTGAGAGGTCATTTACTTTAAAAGCTATTTTCAGTTTCAGCAATGAGGCACCCGATTTCTTCCCCTTTTCAAAGCTCTAGGGAACCCTATATTTCCTCCTTTCGCAAAAACCCCTTTCGGATTTGTTCGTCCAAATTCCGAAGGTCCCATCGTGCTTTCTCCATTTTTGAGAAACCTGTATGGTAGATTTCCCCCACTCAAGATAAGGGTCAAAACCTGAACCATCTGCGATAGGTCATTTACTTTAAAAGCTATTTTCAGTTTCAGCAATGAGGCACCCGATTTCTTCTCCTTTTCAAAGCTTTAGGGAACCCTATATTTCCTCCTTTCGCAAAAACCCCTTTCAGATTTGTTCGTCCAAATTCCGAAGGTCCCATCGTGCTTTCTCCATTTTTGAGAAATCTGTATGGTAGATTTCCCCCACTCAGGATAAGGGTCAAAACCTAAACCATCTGCGAGAGGTCATTTACTTTAAAAGCTATTTTCAGTTTCAGCAATGAGGCACCTGATTTCTTCCCCTTTTCAAAGCTTTAGGGAACCCTATATTTTCTCCTTTCGCAAAAACCCCTTTCGGATTTGTTTGTCCAAATTTCGAAGGTCCCATCGTGCTTTCTCCATTTTTGAGAAACTTGTATGGTAGATTTCCCCCACTCAGGATAAGGGTCAAAACCTGAACCATCTGCGAGAGGTCATTTACTTTAAAAGCTATTTTCAGTTTCAGCAATGAGGCACCCGATTTCTTCCCCTTTTTCAAAGCTTTAGGGAATCCTACGTTTTCTTCCTCTCGTAAAATCCCTTTCGGATTTTGTTCGTCCAAGTTCCGAAGGTCCCATTATGGTTTCTCCATTTGAGAAATCCGTATGGTAGATTTCCTATCCAGGTTAAAAGTTAACCCGGAACCTCTCTTGGCGAGGTATCTTCCTTGCAGGTTTGGGTTAAACCTGAGTCTTGTTCCTACAAAATTCCTTGTTTTAACGAGTTGATTTCTCCCAAGTCCCATCATGGTTCCTCCCATCGAGGAATCCATGCTTGGTATATCTATCCAGGATAGGATTCCACTTGAGCTTCATTTCACAAGACATTTTCCAAAAATGTCCCATCAAGATCCTCATGTATTCCTTTTCTCATTTCAAAATTCATCTTGATATATTTTTGTCCCATCCAGGTTAAGGGCTAAACCTGAATCATTCCAAGAGAGTATCTCGTCTCACCCATGAGACCGGATCAAAATTCTGATTTTCCATCATTTTTGGGATTTTCATCCAAAGTCCCATCACGATTTCCTCATTCTCTACTCAATCATATCATTCTCGAGGATTTCGTTTCCCCAAAACCATTCAGGATAAGGTCTTAAGCCTGAAGAGCCATATTTCCAAAATAATTCTTCCACACCCAGTTCAGATCTAGTGACTGGGGCATTTTCAAAATTTGGAGTGTTATCTTTGTCACTAAGCTCGGCTTTCAGCCGGCTTATTAGCAAAGAGGGGCATCTGTGAACACCCCAAATTTTTCAAAGTTTTGTAAAAATGACCCTTTTGCCCCTGACTCTACTTTTTGAGAAAATAAAAGTGATTTCAAAGCTAAATTTCAGTCTTTCTTCAGATTTCTGGATTAAATTCCACATTGATATATTCAAATTCAACTCCGGGTCTGAACTCAGTATTTTAAATCTAAATCTGAGCCCCGTTGTCCGATTTCCAAAATAAAATCACAAAAATACCAAAAAAATGATTTTGAAAGGCTCGGGCGGCTCATCTGGCACTCTGTTGGATCCTCGGCCCTATATTTCTCAGTTCGAGGTTGTAAACTTCGAATATTCGGACATAAACCCATTTCTAAAGAAATTTTCTCAAAATAGCTTTTAAATTCTCAGAAAAATTCCCTTTTGTAAATATTTTTTCAAAAACACCAAAAAATTAGTTTTAAACTTTATTCTCCCGTAAAACTTTAGGATTTTATTCCAAAAAAATACAAAAAAATAGAAAAATAACACAAAAATAACCTTTTGAAAACACCTTTTTGAAAATCAAGTTTTTGTAAAAACCCCCTTTTGCAAAGTTTGTTAGGGAGCCCCCTATGTGTAAAAAAACTGAAAAATAAGGGGTCCCTTTGAATTTGTTTTTTTAGGGTTTTTTTGTGAAGACTCTTCGTAAAAGAGGGTTACGGAGGTGCCTCCCCCCCATCCAGAATTTCCATTACCCATTGCCCTCCCTTTTTTTTCTCCTTCGTTCATCTCTAACCTCCTCCTCCCGAATCTTCCCCTCTTCCTCCTTAAAAGGGCATGCAGGACGCCCCATTCCGGCACCCGTTTCCACCCCTCCACCCGGCCTTTCCTTCTTCCTCTGCTTCTTTCGTCCCCTTTTTTTTCCTCTCCTTCTTTTTGGCTGATCACCCCAGCAGCAGAGCTACAGGAAGCCCTACAGCTGAGCATCGCCTTCATCTCAAAATCCCTGCAGCAGAAAACTGGGAGGTAAGACAAAGGAGGTAGGCATATCTACTGTTGCAAGGCACGAAGAGGAGATCCCACTCCCTCTCAGTCGACTCTATGTAAGCACCATTGCTTTTCCATTACTTTCTTTGTCTTCTTTACCCTCCCAATTTCTCTCATCTACGCACCCTTGTGGGCTCGACTTGAGTATGGCAAGATCGGCCCACATATGTGCAAAATTAACAGGAATAATCTTATTCCAACAATCCTCTTACATTCAAAATTTTGTCTCTGAATTTCTCTAGTTCATTTTCGGTGATTCAGTAATGGTTCTCCGTTTGCACCAATATATTTTCTTCTTTTCCGTTTTTCCTTGTCTTATTACATCTCGTTACATTTTTATTTTATCTTTCCTTTCTTTTTGCTCTTTAAGATCAAATGTATACCTCTGCATATTGCATCAAACTCGGAGATGTTTTGATGTATTGATCCCTGTGTATAAAATCTGGATGCTAAAAAAAGAAGAAGAGGAAAACATGGCTATCGGCTGAGGATCTTCAGCAAGCTCTCAACAGTCCATCTTGAAACAAATGACTGCTACTGGAATCAATTTGGTGGTCATATAAAAACTCTATATCCCAGTATACATATGGAGTCATTCTTAAAAAAAAAAAAAGCCAGATTCACCATATTTTATCATCCATTCATTTTTTTTTTGGCTAATATCACTCGTTTATTTCCTTCATTATATGTTCTTTACTAACTTCATCAATCAAGTGCATTTGTTCAGTTTGATTTTCTATATTTGATCGTTGATTTCATGTATCATAATCCACTGCTTCATAAATGTAGATGGTTTGAGGAATTTAATCTGCATTTTTTTTACTGAATTTGAGTAAATTTTTGTTTCATTGCATATTAATCGTAGCAGAAATATCACATCTTACCCTGCATCTGTTCTCATCATTCATGCATTATCCTGCATCATGTCCTTTGCTATTCGCCCATCCTTTGCAGCATCTGTTCATCCTACCCTAACCTTCCTTTCTCGCCTTCGTCTCTTTCTATTATTCTCTTCTATGTTTTGTTTTCTCTAATTCTGTAGCCAATGGATATCTTGATATGTAGTTCATTCATTTGCGTTATGCCATAATTAGTATTTACCTTACAACAAGTTTGTTTAAATATTGTATTTAATCCCTTTAGCAGCAAGTGGTATCATTTCAATTACTTTTCCTGTTATGTTGTATACCAATCTTCTATCATACAAAGGTGCATAGTTTAGGATAACTCATATAAGGGTGATAATTGGCTAAATTCTTCCATTGTTTAGATGCTTGTGACATCGGTCACTTTGGAGTTTGTTTTATACCTAGAGAATGTAATCAATACAAAGAATCCTGGAGGAAAGAAAAGTTTCTTTATACTTTCTTCTAAGCCCCCCAAAAAAAAAGAAAAGAAAAAGAAAGATCAAGATCGAAGGATGTTTCAAAGGTAATGGTTTGGTATATCAAAAGCTTTTTTAAACAGACGATTTCTTGCTGAAAGCAATTCAAGGAAGGACAACGATGCATGCCAATGTAACAACCTCGTAACAGAATGCTCTGTACATGATGTAATATCTAGGATTCATCTGATTTATGTATTCTATTGGGCTTGAGTTAAATATGGGGGTTTTTATCAGACATCCAGAAGGTGTGATTTAGTTGTTTAATAGAATGAAGGGTTCATTTGCACGTTTTGATTCTGCCATTTAAACCTGATCCTACCCCCAGTTAAGGGATATGGGATGGCTAGTTTACAGAGGCAATTACTTGGCTGTGTCCAAATTCAAACTGATAAAAATTGTTTTCTAAATAAGTCATCTGCAGGTTGGCTAATCAATGTCTCCACATGAACTCATATTTCAGAGATGGACTTCTCTCTCTGGAGCCAGATCTTTGGAAGTCCCAACCTGTCTTAGATCATATTTTTTTTATTTTACATAATCATATTTCAGTAACAAAGCTTTCACTGGTTCAGATCCTTTCACTAACACATTGGAGCTTGACAATGGATTGCAGCAAGATCACGATGGAGCCTAGCTGACATTTGAAATATCTGCAGTGATATCTGAGTTTGCTGGAGTGTCTTTAACATTGAATTGTGATCCCCTGCATAATCACACTCCACAATACCAACCAATTTGGTAGGAGTTCATGGCGCAATCAAGATACCAGAAGGACTGAGCAAAAAAAACTGTATGTATAATTCAAATTCCTTTAGATTAGCTCTGTTGATTTATTTAAAATAATTGGACCTGTTGCTGTAAAACTAAAAATTTGTTATGCATGGTGGCTCACTGCTGGCTGCGTCCATCTTCTATCCTGTCCATCTTATATTTCATAAATTAACAATAGCCATTTTTGCTGCACAGTAATATTGAGATATCATGATCTAGCATCATTATGTTTTCTGAAGCAATCTTGTGACTCTTTGGCATTCACGACAGTCTGCCAAAATTATGGCGATTTCATGCTTATCACATAGCATACCATCCAAGAGATGGAATACTCTGAAAACTCAGAAGTCAGTTGAAAATATTGAGAGTCATTCCAAAGATATTGTTCTTGAATTATCGGTTTCTTCTGTTGGGAAGCAGCACCAATTTTCTGCACATAGATCCCTAGAGAAACATGGCCCTGATTTCAAGAATGTAAGCTAAAGGTGCCTATGTCAGCCTCGTACGTAAGTTGAGCAAGATTGTTGATCTAGATGTGCAAATGCCACGCCAGTTTACAAATAGCATGATCATGTTGAAGCCTCGGTAGTAGAAAGTGCGTTTTGAGCCTGCTGAGAACATGCCTTATTGAAGTTTTAGTCACATATACATATTTCATTCATTGCATCCATATCACACCCACACTACTGCCCACTGTATAAACGCCATGCCTGCATCCATACAGCACCTTCCTGTCACCATCTCCATGCCTACGTACTCACCATCAGTAGTAATTAGCATTCTTTTCCCACCTGCACATTCCAATATATTGTAAGCCATAATGATGATCTGCATTCTCTCCTTAATGGGACCACGACTTTTGAATTTCTGGAAACAGAGTCATGTATTTGTGAGTTGTTTTCTTGAATTTTGTAATCTGGTAAAAGCATATGTAGATTTTGTTCTTCTTTCTTTTTGTGGGTTGGGCATTTTTGATTCATGGTCTCCAGCCTCGGCTGTGAGTCCCATTCATATCAGTATTCTTTCAGGCTCTCAAGCTTTCTTTCAAGGGTCTTATTTAGATATATCCTTCATTAAGTTACAATCTCACAAATCTGATTTTGCTGAAGACTGGGGACATCCGATGGTGCTGTCATTCATTCCATGCATTTCCTACAATAAACTCAATCTATACATGAGCAAAATCTAGTCTTAACGATGCATTTACATCAGCATATGTAATTCCATCGTTGAACTAGCACACTGTCCGAATTCCCAGTTTTGAAACATATCATATGTCTCCATGACATGAGGTACATTTATAGCAGACATCCACTGTCATAACTTTTGGTGTATTCATAGTATCATTGGTTGTTGTTTTCTCATACCCATTTCCATCAATATATCTTTACTAGTCTAGAGTTTCATATATGCTTCCTTGCATTAGCCTACGCACCATGCTTAGGCTCATATGCATACATTCTCCATGAACCACCATGGTCCCCTTTCATTTCATAACAATTCGTCAAAACTACTACAGTCGTTATCTTCTTGCAATGGTTCACAAAGAACCTCTGTAATCCTTCTTGGCTAAAGGAGTTCATTAAGAACTACTATAGTAGTTTCTCTTTCACAAGCGGTTCACAACGGACCACTAGATCCCTTCTTTCCTATGGTAGATCATCACAAACTACCATATTTCATCTTGGACCATCCTGGTTCTTGACTTCACCCATTTGTATATGCCTTTCTCATTCAGCATAAACATAGCATCTGGTATTAGAATCAACACACTCATATATAATTTTGCTCTCAACAAAGTGTTTTCTCTTGCATCATGCTAACTCGTTTCTTTGCAGGGAAGTCATGAAAAATCATCTCGGATTAGAGAAGTTATTTCAAAATTCAGTTTCAAAACTTGTAATAATTAGATATAAATGAAAATTCTTTACATTTCCTGCTTTTAGGTAGAATGGATGAGCATTGTAAACATTATAAATAGCTTGTTCTCATGCATCTTTCCTTTATTTCTCAAATTCTCACAATGGTGAAACACGAATGGCACGTGCACCATTTCGTAAGAGGTAATTGATACTAAGTTGATGATCCACATCAATGGCCATAGTCAGGGTGTGGACAAAACTTAGCATTTTTATCTTTTACAAAATAACACTGGATCCACACTGGATCCATTTTCAAAATTCATTATATTTTCCTTTAATATTTTCTTCTTTTATCAGAATTTAACTTAAAATTAACTCAAAATATATACCAATGGCCATAGTCAGGGTATATTGAGGGTCAATTTCATTTTAAATTCTATAAAAGCACCAAAAGGGTATTTTATCCTTTATTTGAATTTAGATATGACTATTATATAATACACTCAATGACCATAGTCAGGAGTATATTATATCACTAATCTTATTTAAATTCATTTGAAGAATGAAATATGATTTTCAAATCCAATTTCAAACTTATTCGAATTCATTCATCATATAGGATAGAATTGCATCATATTTTCAAAATTTCCTTTTCAAAATTCCAAGTGATTCTTCTTCTTCATTTCACAGATCAAATCTTATTCAAATCCAATTCTATCTCATTTCAAGATTCAAAAATTCAAATTTCAAAGTCCAATTTGACTTTGAAATTCCAAAATCATTTTATATTCAATGCTCCAAAATTCCAACCCAGATTCAAAATTCAATTTCAAAGTCCAATTTAACTTTGAAGTTATCTTCTGATCCTCTTATCTTCAATCAAGGTTTGGATTTGAATCTCAAAACTTGAAATTTTAAATTTAATCTGGGTTTTCAAAACCCAGATCCATCATTAAAGGTCCCACTTTGGGCTTTTAAAATCCAAATCTAAAATTAGATCCTAAATCCCAACTTGGATCCGGATTTCCAAGTACAATTCCACTCTAGATCTCAGATTACAGATCCAAAATATATTCTAGGATCCAGAACCCAATTCTACCTTGGATCTCAGACTTCAGATCCGAAATTTCCTTTAGGATCCAGAATCCAATTTCACCTTGGATCTCAGACTTCAGATCCAATTCCATCTTAGGATCCAGAGTTCAAATCCACCTTTGGATCTCAGATTACAGATCCAAATTCCACTTAGGATCTAGATCCCCATTCTACATTGAATCTCAGATTCAGATCCAAATTCCAATTCTTAGGATCCGAAATCCAATTCTACTTTGGATCTCAGATTTCAGATCCAAAATCTATTCTAGGATCCAGAACTCAATTCTCTTTTGGATCTCAAATTTCAAATCCAAAATCCATTCTTTAGGATCCAGAACCCAATTCACCTTTGATCTCAGATTCAGATCCAAAATCCATTCTAGGATCCAGAATATAATTCTACTTTGGACCTCAGACTTTAGATCCAAATCCATTCTAGGATCCAGAATCCAATTCTACTTTGGATCTCAGACTTCAGATCCAATTCCATCTTAGGATCCAGAGTCCAACCCTATCTCGGATCTCAGATTTCAGATCCAAATACCATCTTGGATTCCAAATCTTGAATTCAATTCCATTCAAAATTCCAAATCCAAATTCCACTTTAATTTCAATCCTTAAAACCAATTCCATTTCATTCCAGATTTCAAATCAAGTTCCCATCCTAAATTCAAACTTCAACTTTGAATTCTATTCAGAATCCAGATCTTGGATTCAGATTTCATTTTGAAATTCCAACTTTTAAATCAATTCCATTTCTCAATTTTATTCAGATTTCCCGATTCCATCTTTCCTTCTGATTCAATTCTATTTTCATTTTTATTCTGATTCAAAGTCCATTTATAAACTTTGAAAAATTCCTTTCTTCTTCTTTTATCTCAAAACTTCAAAATCATTTTCTAAAATCCAGATTTATTTTCCCAAGCTCTTGATTATTCTAAAAACTTAGAACTTTAATCTTAAGTTCTAAGTTAGAAATCATTTCTTCACTTTATCAGATTTATCTCAGAAACACTTGGAAATTCTTCAAAACATTTTCAAAAAGAGCATACATCTTTGCATTTCGCACAAGCATGATTCTCTGTGCATTTAGACTTAGAATAATTTCTTAGATAAATTCTTAGCAAAACAAAAGGCATAAAATTCGACCATTGGTTCGATTACCCCTGGTAAAGGCGCCAGGAACGGTCGAACCTCGTACCTATGAGCGGATCCCGTCTCCCAGTTTTCCCGCAAATATTTCAAAAACAGAGGCGAGTTATTTCAAAAATTTTCAAAATTAAGGTCAAGTGAGACCAGCAAAAGAATTCCTCTTCTTCTTTTCTCTTCTTTTCTCTTCCCTCTTTCTTTCCGTCTTTTATTTTCTCCCTTCAAAAAGGAGGAAATAGAGGTTGGAAAGGAAAAGAGAAGGAAGAGAGAGAAATACACAAGAGAGGAAAAATTTTGCGATGATCACACTTATCCTGATTGGGCGGAAAATGAAATACCTCATCAAAGGAGGCTCAGGTTTGTACTCTTATCCTGATTGGGAATGAAAATGATGGGATTCTCGAAAGGAGAACCCATGATGGAACCTTCGGACTTCCGCACAATGAATCCGATAGAGGTTTTGTGAAATGATGAAATTGGGGTCCCTAAAGCTTGAAAAGGGGTTTGATTTTGGGCGCCTCATTGCTGAGACTAAATAACTTTTGAAATTGATGACCTTTTGCGAGAAAATGATTGGTGGCTTAACCTCAAGCCGAAATTGGACTGTCTATGGTGGGACAGTGGGAACACAGGAAAGTGTACGTATCTAAGAGCCCAGGCGATGAGATTATACCAACAAAAGGGAAGGAATCTTGAAAACTTCCGTTATCAAGTCCTAAAAAAGATAACAACTGATGTCAGGATGCGCCAAAGATGAACCTCAAGCTCTCGCTTCATGCCAGGAAAACTAGAAAATATTGTCAAAATGTTGAAAATTATTGTTGATTCAAAATAATTGAAAATGATGCACATTGTTTTGAAAATATTCCCTCTTTTCTACCTGAAGTATTACCTTTGATTAGGCTTAACTCTGTAGAATTAAGATTCAAATTCAAATTGCTTGCAATTGACTTTCTTTCGAGGAAGCTATCAATTTTCTTGATATGAACAGAAAAGAAAGAATTCTTGATCTTGTGAAAGCAATTGGTGAAAGAATATTGATAATAGAATTTCACAAAATTTAAAGAGGATCCTTTGGCAGATTCGGCAGTCCGATATCCTGGGATTCTTTTCTCATGATGATCTTTCTGCCCACTTTTTTTTTTATTGGCAGAATTGGAGCTCTCTTGGGTTTTTGGGAAATTTATTACATCATCCTTCATTTTGGAGATGTCCTGACTTTTCTTTCTCTTTTTTTTTGGAAGGGTACGTCACAAACTCCTTCATCTTGGAGATGCTTCGATCCTTCTTTTCTCTCAGAGATTATATTGACGGTTATTGGCTCTTTGGTTGAAAATCTCTTGATGATACCAGAAATTAAATATCCTTTAGGGTTTGTCAGGAGGCTCAGCGCAGTCGCCTTCATCTTGACGCTGCTCTGAACTTTCCCCGGAAGGATCCGTCACAAACTCCTTCATCTCGGAGATGATCCAAATCTTCTTTGGCCCCGGGGATCTAACTCGCATAATTCGTCTTCATCTTGACAACAATTAAGAGATCTCTTTTGCAGATATTTAATTGCAGCTTAGGTGATTGAGGAGATATAGAGATTGAGTGGATTTTTCTGTATCACCCAGGATATTTCGACTGCTTTATTTTTCAAGAATGCTCTTTAAAAATGTGCCATTGACTGCGATCAATATCGATCACTTATGGCTTTGCAAC